>NC_092087.1:2294821-2337321 GCF_045679555.1 Salvelinus alpinus
CTAACAGTTATAAATGTAGGTTACAAACTGAAGGAAACTAACACTACAGTTATAAATGTAGGTTACAAACTGAAGGAAACTAACAGTTATAAATGTAGGATACAAACTGAAGGAAACTAACAGTTATAAATGTAGGTTACAAACTGAAGGAAACTAACAGTTATAAATGTAGGATACAAACTGAAGGAAACTAACAGTTATAAATGTAGGATACAAACTGAAGGAAACTAACAGTTATAAATGTAGGATACAAACTGAAGGAAACTAACAGTTATAAATGTAGGATACAAACTGAAGGAAACTAACAGTTATAAATGTAGGTTACAAACTGAAGGAAACTAACAGTTATAAATGTAGGTTACAAACTGAAGGAAACTAACAGTTATAAATGTAGGATACAAACTGAAGGAAACTAACACTACAGTTATAAATGTAGGATACAAACTGAAGGAAACTAACACTACAGTTACAGAAGACTATAGCTTGGGTTCAGCTCTACAGAAGACTATAGCTTGGGTTCAGCTCTACAGAAGACTATAGCTTGGGTTCAGCTCTACAGAAGACTATAGCTTGGGTTCAGCTCTACAGAAGACTATAGCTTGGGTTCAGCCCTACAGAAGACTATAGCTTGGGTTCAGCTCTACAGAAGACTATAGCTTGGGTTCAGCCCTACAGAAGACTATTGCTTGGGTTCAGCCCTACAGAAGACTATAGCTTGGGTTCAGCTCTACAGAAGACTATAGCTTGGGTTCAGCTCTACAGAAGACTATAGCTTGGGTTCAGCTCTACAAAAGACTATAGCTTGGGTTCAGCTCTACAGAAGACTATAGCCTGGGTTCAGCCCTACAGAAGACTATAGCTTGGGTTCAGCTCTACAGAAGACTATAGCTTGGGTTCAGCCCTACAGAAGACTATAGCTTGAGTTCAGACCTACAGAAGACTATAGCTTGAGTTCAGACCTACAGTAGACTATAGCTTGGGTTCAGCTCTACAGAAGACTATAGCTTGGGTTCAGCCCTACAGAAGACTATAGCTTGGGTTCAGCTCTACAGAAAACTATAGCTTGGGTTCAGCCCTACAGAAGACTATAGCTTGGGTTCAGCCCTACAGAAGACTATAGCTTGGGTTCAGCTCTACAGAAGACTATAGCTTGGGTTCAGCTCTACAGAAGACTATAGCTTGGGTTCAGCCCTACAGAAGACTATAGCTTCGGTTCAGCCCTACAGAAGACTATAGCCTGGGTTCAGCTCTACAGAAGACTATAGCCTGGGTTCAGCCCTACAGAAGACTATAGCTTGGGTTCAGCCCTACAGAAGACTATAGCTTGGGTTCAGCCCTACAGAAGACTATAGCCTGGGTTCAGCCCTACAGAAGACTATAGCTTGGGTCTCCAAATTTCACCACGCAAATTATGAGGGCACACAATTAAAACTCTGAATATCGACACAGCTATTTATAGCCTACTTCACCGTGAAAAAAGGGGTCACAATACATGTCATGTTGATAGGACTTTCACTTTGCTTCCATATAACTGGTTTCACATTCATCTCAAGGGATCATAAGGAAAAGTCATGTAAAACAGTTCATGTGTATTTACAATCCCCTACTCCAAACAGATTACTAATTTAACTAGCTCTGATCTATTTATAACGTAATGGTGGTGGAATTTTTAGGGTCAAGATCAGAATATGGCATATCTGTACACACACCTCCGGCCACACCTTCATTTATTAGATCCTCACCCAAAACGAATAGCGGGTGAATAGCATGTTATTCTGATGCTTGAGTTTAAGATCACAATAGAGAGAAAAGTGCTTAAAAAGGGAATTACGTTCCATTTACACTTAACTCAGGTCGTAATTTCCCCCTAAGAGAATAATCCTTGATATGCCTCATCAGAGAATAATCCTTGATATGCCTCATCAGAGAATAATCCTTGATATGCCTCATCAGAGAATCATCCTTGATATGCCTCATCAGAGAATAATCCTTGACATGCCTCATCAGAGAATCATCCTTGATATGCCTCATCAGAGAATAATCCTTGATATGCCTCATCAGAGAATAATCCTTGATATGCCTCAGAGAATAATCCTTGATATGCCTCATCAGAGATGCAATGTTTTATGGGGCAGATTGCTGACCATGCATTTATTTACACAGTAGTGTCCTACTCCTATCATCCATTGTAGTCATAACAATATTTGAAAAGAGAGGACTGTCTGGGACGTTAGTGTGTATAGCAATATAGGGTTAATAGTCATAATTAAACCTAAACCTATTGCAGATTTATCAACACAGATAGTGGAAAATAAGATGATTGACAGACATGTCAAACCCTATCCTATGCACCAGGAGAACTATTCGAAATCTAACAAGTGGTGAGGGAGCATTTTAATGTTTTTTAGTTGCAGTAATGACATGAGCTTGATTTCAAAAACATTCTTGAAATGTCCCTCCTTTCAAAGTAAGATATACAGTGGGGAGAACAAGTATTTGATACACTGCCGATTTTGCAGGTTTTCCTACTTACAAAGCATGTAGAGGTCTGTAATTTTTATCATAGGTACACTTCAACTATGAGAGACGGAATCTAAAACAAAAATCCAGAAAATCACATTGTATGATTTTTAAGTAATTAATTTGCATTTTATTGCATGACATAAGTATTTGATACATCAGAAAAGCAGAACTTAATATTTGGTACAGAAACCTTTGTTTGCAATTACAGAGATCATACGTTTCCTGTAGTTCTTGACTAGGTTTGCACACACTGCAGCAGGGATTTTGGCCCACTCCTCCCTACAGATCTTCTCCAGATCCTTCAGGTTTCGGGGCTGTCGCTGGGCAATACGGACTTTCAGCTCCCTCCAAAGATTTTCTATTGGGTTCAGGTCTGGAGACTGGCTAGGCCACTCCAGGACCTTGAGATGCTTCTTACGGAGCCACTCCTTGGTTGCCATGGCTGTGTGCTTCGTGTCGTTGTCATGCTGGAAGACCCAGCCACGACCCATCTTCAATGCTCTTACTGAGGGAAGGAGGTTGTTGGCCAAGATCTCGCGATACATGGCCCCATCCATCCTCCCCTCAATACGGTGCAGTCGTCCTGTCCCCTTTGCAGAAAAGCATCCCCAAAGAATGATGTTTCCACCTCCATGCTTCACGGTTGGGATGGTGTTCTTGGGGTTGTACTCATACTTCTTCTTCCTCCAAACACGGCGAGTGGAGTTAGACCAAAAAGCTCAATTTTTGTCTCATCAGACCACATGACCTTCTCCCATTCCTCCTCTGGATCATCCAGATGGTCATTGGCAAACTTCAGACAGGCCTGGACATGCACTGGCTTAAGCAGGGGGACCTTGCGTGCGCTGCAGGATTTTAATCCATGACGGCGTAGTGTGTTACTAATGGTTTTCTTCGAGACTGTGGTCCCAGCTCTCTTCAGGTCATTGACCAGGTCCTGCCGTGTAGTTCTGGGCTGATGCCTCACCTTCCTCATGATCATTGATGCCCCACGAGGTGAAATCTTGCATGGAGCCCCAGACCGAGGGTGATTGACCGTCATCTTGAACTTCTTCCATTTTCTAATAATTGCGCCAACAGTTGTTTCCTTCTCACCAAGCTGCTTGCCTATTGTCCTGTAGCCCATCCCAGCCTTGTGCAGGTCTACAATTTTATCCCTGATGTCCTTACACAGCTCTCTGGTCTTGGCCATTGTGGAGAGGTTGGAATCTGTTTGATTGTGTGTGGACAGGTGTCTTTTATACAGGTAACGAGTTCAAACAGGTGCAGTTAATACAGGTAATGAGTGGAGAACAGGAGGGCTTCTTAAAGAGAAACTAACAGGTCTGTAAGAGCCGGAATTCTTACTGGTTGGTAGGTGATCAAATACTTATGTCATGCAATAAAATGCAAATTAATTACTTAAAAATCATACAATGTGATTTTCTGGATTTTTGTTTTAGATTCCGTCTCTCACAGTTGAAGTGTACCTATGATAAAAATGACAGACCTCTACATGCTTTGTAAGTAGGAAAACCTGCAAAATCGGCAGTGTATCAAATACTTGTTCTCCCCACTGTATTTAGGCCCGTGTGTATAAACTGTAGGCGTAGAGAGCTAGTAACTTCAGCCAAGAGCTGCTGGTGACGCTCTTCAAATAAACCTAGTTGGTTTGAGCCACATCACACGACCATGGCTTTTTCAACGTCCCATTTCAGGACGCTGTTTAGCAATAAAGTTGGTTGCGGGAAATCTGACATTTTCATTAAAACCTCCGTTCTGTGAGGGGGCGTGTTTACACTGACTGGTAAATATGTGGTAATGCAAGAATATTTTCAGAGATTCAAAGTTATTTATTCTTACAGATATATTTACAGAAGGCTCACATCAAAGAATTTGACTCAAATGAACTTCAGTTGGTTTGAATAATGACTAAATGACTGTAGAGATTCCTGGTCTGGCTCCCCAGTGGGTGGGTCTGGCTCCCAAGTGGGTGGGTCTGACTCCCCAGTGGGTGGGCCTGACTCCCCAGTGGGTGGGCCTGGCTCCCCAGTGGGTGGGTCTGACTCCCCAGTGGGTGGGTTTGACTCCCCAGTGGGTGGGTCTGACTCCCCAGTGGGTGGGCCTGACTCCCCAGTGGGTGGGTCTGACTCCCCAGTGGGTGGGTCTGGCTCCCCAGTGGGTGGGTCTGGCTCCCAAGTGGGTGGGTCTGGCTCCCCAGTGGGTGGGTCTGACTCCCCAGTGGGTGGGCCTGGCTCCCCAGTGGGTGGGTCTGACTCCCCAGTGGGTGGGTCTGACTCCCCAGTGGGTGGGTCTGACTCCCCAGTGGGTGGGTCTGACTCCCCAGTGGGTGGGTCTGGCTCCCCAGTGGGTGGGTCTGGCTCCCCAGTGGGTGGGCCTGGCTCCCCAGTAGGTGGGCCTGGCTCCCCAGTGGGTGGGCCTGGCTCCCCAGTGGGTGGGTCTGACTCCCCAGTAGGTGGGCCTGGCTCCCCAGTGGATGGGTCTGACTCCCCAGTAGGTGGGCCTGGCTCCCCAGTGGGTGGGTCTGGCTCCCCAGTGGGTGGGCCTGACTCCCCAGTGGGTGGGTCTGGCTCCCCAGTGGGTGGGTCTGGCTCCCCAGTGGGTGGGTCTGACTCCCCAGTAGGTGGGCCTGGCTCCCCAGTGGGTGGGTCTGACTCCCCAGTGGGTGGGCCTGGCTCCCCAGTGGGTGGGTCTGACTCCCCAGTGGGTGGGTCTGACTCCCCAGTGGGTGGGTCTGACTCCCCAGTGGGTGGGTCTGGCTCCCCAGTAGGTGGGCCTGACTCCCCAGTGGGTGGGTCTGACTCCCCAGTAGGTGGGCCTGACTCCCCAGTGGGTGGGTCTGGCTCCCCAGTGGGTGGGTCTGACTCCCCAGTGGGTGGGTCTGGCTCCCCAGTGGGTGGGTCTGGCTCCCCAGTGGGTGGGTCTGGCTCCCCAGTGGGTGGGTCTGACTCCCCAGTAGGTGGGCCTGGCTCCCCAGTGGGTGGGTCTGACTCCCCAGTGGGTGGGCCTGGCTCCCCAGTGGGTGGGTCTGACTCCCCAGTGGGTGGGTCTGACTCCCCAGTGGGTGGGTCTGACTCCCCAGTGGGTGGGTCTGGCTCCCCAGTAGGTGGGCCTGACTCCCCAGTGGGTGGGTCTGACTCCCCAGTAGGTGGGCCTGACTCCCCAGTGGGTGGGTCTGGCTCCCCAGTGGGTGGGTCTGACTCCCCAGTGGGTGGGCCTGACTCCCCAGTGGGTGGGTCTGGCTCCCCAGTGGGTGGGTCTGGCTCCCCAGTGGGTGGGTCTGACTCCCCAGTGGGTGGGCCTGGCTCCCCAGTGGGTGGGCCTATGCCCTCCAAGACCCACCCATGTATTTCAATTGGCTGATTTCATTATATGAACTGTAACAGTAAAAACTTTGAAATTGTTACATATTTTTTCTGTATATATAAACATATATTGTTATGTTAGATAATTGTTATGTTACATGTTACACATATATTGTTACATATATTGTTACATATATTGTTATGTTACATGTTACACTTATATTGTTACATATATTGTTACATATATTGTTACATATATTGTTACATATATTGTTATGTTACATGTTACAGATATATTGTTACATATATTGTTATGTTACATGTTACAGATATATTGTTACATATATTGTTACACATATTGTGACATATATTGTTACATATATTGTTTGAACCTGATCTAATACTACACTGAACCCTCCTGCTGTGTTCCGGTCGAATTGGACCCATTTACACGTTTTCTCTCTGAAAAATGTAGATCATTTAATCTGATTGTCATCAGGTTCCATAACTTTGTCCACACAGGGCATCTGAACACACAATACATTTTGATGATGTTCATTAAACTTTGGGTGTTTTATTTAACTTTTGTACACCTGTGGTGTTCCTGGTCAAAAATGACCTGTCACTAGAAATGAGTGTATACAATTGAGTTCAGGCACATGCCCATTCATCAGATGGACACACTTCCTCTCCCAGACCACCCACCCACCCACCCACCCACCCACCCACCCACCCACCCACCCACACACACACACACACACACACACACACACACACACACACACACACACACACACACACACACACACACACACACACACACACACACACACACACACACACACACACACACACACACACACACACACACACACACAAATGATATACTGTATGTGAGGTCATATCTTTGATCATGACACCGGTGAGGAGGAGAGAGGCCAGGAAACTGACAGGGAAGATACATTAGAGGAGGAAGTGTCAGAAGTTGAAGACATCACAGAATATGATCCAGACCAAGAGACAACCGATGTGGAACATTCCAGTGATGAGGAAGAGGACCCTGCTGAGGTTGTTGTTACATTCTGGTCAAAGAATCAGAATTTATCCTGGTCTTCATCCCCACCTGAGGGGAGAGGTCGGCTGACAGTGTTATCAGAATGACCCCAGGGCCAACGAGATATGCCATATCCCTGACATGAAATCCTGCCACTATTTAAACGTGAAATAGTTTCAAAACAAATGTTCTTGTTAAACTTTGACACAAAGTAGTCTGTGATAAATAGCACAATAGCACATCTGAGTCTTTGTTGTAGTCAAAATAATCCATACATTATGCTTTCTTTACTCAAGAACAAGTTGCATGAGCTCAGGTCAATGAGGCCTACAGGCCATAAATAGCAAATAGAAGTTCAAAACTTGTAATGTTCACGAGAACTTATAAAAAGATCAAACACAACATTAAGTGATAATATATGTATTATTATGGATTTATAATCAGCTATAATGAGGGCGGTCATTTTGGACCGGGAACACAGAATGAATTAACATGAAACGAACACAACAGGAGCGTTAAATGGTTTGCTTGGCATTGAGCGGTAAACAAAACATTCCTAGGCCACGAACACTGATGGTGAAGTTTACAGAGAAAACAATGTTAGTAATGGGTATGATGGATGCTGCAGCTGGACTAAGAAGGTTGGCTGGTTGATTAACCTGCCGGTCCGGCTGGGCCGGTCAGGGAGACCAGAGGGAGACCAGACGGAGACCAGACGGAGACCAGAGGGAGACCAGAGGGAGACCAGAGGGAGACCAGACGGAGACCAGAGGGAGACCAGAGGGAGACCAGAGGGAGACCAGAGGGAGACCAGACGGAGACCAGACGGAGACCAGAGGGAGACCAGAGGGAGACCAGACGGAGACCAGACGGAGACCAGAGGGAGACCAGAGGGAGACCAGACGGAGACCAGAGGGAGACCAGAGGGAGACCAGACGGAGACCAGAGGGAGACCAGAGGGACACCAGAGGGACACCAGAGGGAGACCAGACGGAGACCAGAGGGAGACCAGAGGGAGACTGCGTTTCCTGCTGTCACCTGAATGACCGACAAGCGTTGTTGAGTGGTTCTGACCCCATGACCCCATGACCCCATGACATGCCCATACATGAAAATCTACTCAATATCTACCACTGCATCATGTTGCGTTTCTGTAAACACTTTAAACTGAAAATGGGATAACCGAATTAACTCTTTTATTTTATTTAGATTAGGCCAAATGTATTCGAATGTAAAACATTTAGGTCTATAGACTTGTAGCCGCAATGATCTGAATGAAAACTGCAACAAAAATGTCAAAAAATTACAATATTTGAAACTAAGTTCAGTGTAATAAACAACAAATAGGGCTGGAAATGAGTGAAAAGGCCTTGTCGAATACACCACGTTAATTGATATTTTACACAACCTGGAGATATGTTGAGGTGCGCTCGACGCACCAGCTGTGTCGCATAGAAAATACTGAAGTAAATACAAGGAAAATGTCATTTTAACATCTCTAAGAAAAATGAACAGCTGACCACATGATATTCTCCGTAATGTAAGCCTATGAGCTTTGGGAAATTTGGTGAACATCACCGAACTAAATTTTACAACATAAACTCAACTTTTTGATGACACCTTAGCGAGAAAAACTATAGAACTAAATGGATTTAGGCAAAACAATATGTAGGCTTAACACCACAATAATAAACTATATGTAGGGTTAACACCACAATAATGAATAATATGTAGGCTTAACACCACAATAATGAATAATATGTAGGCTTAACACCACAATAATAAACAATATGTAGGCTTAACACCACAATAATAAACAATATGTAGGCTTAACACCACAATAATAAAATAATATGTAGGCTTAACACCACAATAATAAACAATATGTAGGCTTAACACCACAATAATAAAATAATATGTAGGCTTAACACCACAATAATAAAATAATATGTAGGCTTAACACCACACTAATAAATAATATGTAGGCTTAACACCACAATAATAAAATAATATGTAGGCTTAACACCACACTAATAAATAATATGTAGGCTTAACACCACAATAATAAAATAATATGTAGGCTTAACACCACACTAATAAATAATATGTAGGCTTAACACCACAATAATAAAATAATATGTAGGCTTAACACCACACTAATAAATAATATGTAGGCTTAACACCACAATAATAAAATAATATGTAGGGTTAACACCACAATAATGAATAATATGTAGGCTTAACACCACAATAATAAACAATATGTAGGCTTAACACCACAATAATAAACAATATGTAGGCTTAACACCACAGTAATAAAATAATATGTAGGCTTAACACCACAATAATAAAATAATATGTAGGCTTAACACCACAATAATAAACAATATGTAGGCTTAACACCACAATAATAAAATAATATGTAGGCTTAACACCACAATAATAAACAATATGTAGGCTTAACACCACAATAATAAATAATATGCTCACACCTCCTAAGCTTCCATCAAGGATACATCCCAAGTCGCTAACAGAGGTTTTAGTAGTCAGCAGCACCCCAACCCCCCCCCCCCCCCCCCCCTAACTCCATCCATCCCAAGTCGCTAACAGAGGTTTTAGTAGTCAGCATCTCAGCCCCTAACTACACTCTGATTTCAGACGACCTTCACAATTTAGGTCTGTAATTCATCTGAATGATCTGAATGAATTACAGTGCATTCGGAAAGTATTCAGACCCCTTCCCTTTTTCCACATTTTGTTACGTTACAGCCTTATTCTAAAATGGATTTATAAAAATCCTCATCAATCTACACACAATACCCAATAATGACAAAGCGAATACAGGTTTCTAGAAAGTTTTGCAAATTCATTACAAATATAAACAGAAATACCTTATTTACATAAGTATTCAGTCCCTTTGTTATGAGATTCGAAATTGAGCTCAGGTGCATCCTGTTTCCATTGATCATCCTTGATGTTTATACAACTTGATTGGAGTCCACCTGTGGTAAATTCAATTAATTGGACATGATTTGAAAAGGCACAAACCTGTCTATATAAGGTCCCACAGTTGACTGTGAATGTCAGAGAAAAAACCAAAGACATGAGGTCAAAGGAGCTCTGAGACAGTATTGTGTCGAGGTACAGATCTGGGGAAGGGTACCAAAATATTTATGCAGCATTGAAGTTCCCCAAGAACACAGTGGCCTCCATCATTCTTAAAGTTTGGAACCACCAAGACTCTTCCTAGAGCTGGCCGCCCGGCCAAACTGAGCAATTGGGGAGAAGGGCCTTGGTCAGGGAGGTTGCAAAAAAAATAAAAATAAAATAATTGTTTCCGATTTGTAATTATGGGGTATTGTGTGTAGATTGATGAAGAACATATTTATTTAATCCATTTTAAAATAAGGATGTAACGTAACAAAATGTGGAAAAAGTCAAGGGGTCTAAATACTTTCCGAAGGCACTGTAAATCTCTCTGAAGTGTTGCTCCATGGGCGGATTGACCGTCTGGCAAATTTGGCAAATGCCAGTAGGGCCGGACCATCTTTTATTAGGGTGGGTTGGTCAAAAAAAATTAATATATATATATATTATAGATAATAATGGACACAGCCGGCGGCCCATGAGCTTGCTTTATTTATGACTTTTGCCCTATTTCTCTGTTGTCATAATGGTCTGTCTATATTGAACATTTCGCTGACCAGTGGGCATCGGCCAGCCCCCCTATCAAGATGGGCAGGGACGATTTTCTGATTGGCTGAGCTGATGTGGTGCAAATTCACATTCAATGTCAACCGCGCATTATCAGAGACCCGCTCTGACCCTGTCAGTCACTCAGTCAAAACAGAAGAACAGAAGAGTTAGAGAAAGTTAGAAAGACCAAAAAAGGGCTCTTGAGTCTGATGCTGCTAAATGTGTGAAATGAACTGATTTATTTGCTAAAGGTTTTGGTTCTACTGGTCCGAGTGCTGAGTCTGAGTCTGAGTCTGAGTCTGAGTCTGAGTCTGAGTCTGAGTCTGAGTCTGAGTCTGAGTCTGAGTCTGAGTCTGAGTCTGAGTCTGAGTCTGAGTCCGAGTGCTGAGTCTGAGTCTGAGTCTGAGTCTGAGTCTGAGTCTGAGTGTGAGTCCGAGTGCTGAGTCTGAGTCTGAGTCTGAGTCTGAGAGAAATGACAGATCAGCTGCTGTGGTGCAGTCGAGGTAGGAAGGAAGGAGGTAGGAAGGAAGGAATCAGAGAAAGACACGCACACTGACACGCTAATATTTTGGCTGTATATTGAAACACATTTCATACCTACCTAATATTTTGGCTGTATATTGAAACACATGTCATACCTACTATAGGCTAATTAGGGAACAGGGTTTCAGGGGAACATTTAGACACTAGGCTACTTGCAATATAGCCTACCAAGTCATTAGATTGGCTTTTATAGCACTTAGGCAAGGCAATAGCCATCTACTAGACATTTACACCATGCTTTTTACTAACCACAAGCCATCATGTATTACAATAAAGGTCCATTCAGGGGACTGTCTGTGTATTTGAATTGTTTTATACATTTTTATTCGCTTCTGTATCTCAGTCTCTTCAGCCCAACGACTATAGCAAGTGAGTTTATAAGCTGTCCTAGTGAGTTTATAAGCTGTCCTAGTGAGTTTATAAGCTGTCCTAGTGAGTTGATAAGCTGTCCTAGTGAGTTGATAAGCTGTCCAATATGGAGGTTTATTCCAATGTAATTATCCAGCATTAGTTAAATGACATGACACTGTCCCCCATAGGCCTGCTAGTGGATACTGTAGCAAAGCTGCCTGCATGGAAACCGCATGCTGAAGTCTTGTGCACACTAGTTACATCAAACTTTGTGCCTTCTGGTGGAAGTCCATCCATGGGGTTTTCACTCTCAACACGTTCTTGTGTGTATGAAGAATAGTACACCATCCAAAGGGGATCCAGCCAACTTGACACAACTATGGAAAGCATTGGAGTCAACAGGGGCAAGCATACCTGTGGAACGCTTTCGACACCTTGTAGAGTCCATTCCCCGACGAATTGAGGCAACTCAATATTAAGAAGGTGAAACTGTCGAGCATGAAAAACCCAGCAGCGTTGCATTTCTTGACACACTCAAACCGGTGCGTCGAAGGGCACTTAAATATTTAATTCACCCTCTGAATGGCACGCATACACAATCCATGTCTAAAGACTTAAAAATGGGCCAATTGTGCACCGCCTCATGGTCGCGGCCGGTTGCGGCACAGCCTGGGATCGAACCCAGGTCTGTAGTCACACCTCTAACAGTGCAACGTAGTGCCGTAGACCGCTGCGCCACTCAGGAGGACTCAATTATGCCCATTCTAATGTTCAATAAAACAGTAACTGAAAGCCTCAATGTCTGCTTTATATAGCAAGCCACGGCCACATGACTCACTGCCTGTAGGAGGGAACCCTTTTGTCAACATAGTGGTGTACCTAATAAACTGGCCAATGAGTGTATATAGAACCTTTTTTAGTAAAGGGTTTTTTAAACTCATAATATCGTCCAAAGAACCAAAAGGTTCTATATAGAACCCCAAAGAACCCTTTTTTCTAAGAGTGAATTGGAGGTAAACGCTGTATCAGTTAATAAGGCTGATGGAAGAGATCAGAATGTTGATAAAACTGACATTTCTTCACATTTTAGGCGCAGTAACGTGCACACAGCGGTAGGCCAATGCACAAACTTTCCAAAATGCAATTTGAGGGAAAAAAATAAACATTCTAAAATGTGCACCGCAAGCAACATGCAACATGCCACATGCCACATGCCACATGCCACATGCCACATGCCACATGCAACATGCAAGTGGTTTCGTGGAGAGAGACGGAAATATCAGTTAGAAATGTTGAAAGAGGGGAGATCTCAAGGTGCAACAACTATCATGGGTTGCTAGGATAATGCCTTTGTCTGCTAGACAATGAAAGAGAGTTTAAAGAAACTTTGAAGCAAGGTGTGGCATAACCTGGTGAGAAGCTCTGCCTAATTCAACTGTTTGGGCTAATTGTCCAGCCATTTAAATTTGTTTTTTTAATTTAACCTTTACTTAACTAGGCAAGTCAGTTAAGAACAAATTATTATTTACATTGACGGCCTACCAGGGAATAGTTGGTTAATAACTGCCTTGTTCAAGGGCAGAAAGACAGATTTTTATTTTTTGATAGACCTAACCGTCTTCTGCTAGATGGAAAGACTTTCCCAAAAACCTCCTCTATTAAATGTTAACTACAAGTAGCATATGCCTACCTGGCAGAAATATAGAGATTATTTGCATAAATCATTAGTCATTTGTTTTGTAAACTCTGCACAATCACAGAAGCACTACAGAAACATTGCTAACCAAACAACAGTGCTAGGTGGCTGTACTACAGAAACATTGCTAACCAAACAACAGTGCTAGGTGGCTGTACTACAGAAACATTGCTAACCAAACAACAGTGCTAGGTGGCTGTTCTACAGAAACACCGCTAACCAAACAACAGTGCTAGGTGGCTGTACTACAGAAACATTGCTAACCAAACAACAGTGCTAGGTGGCTGTACTACAGAAACATTGCTAACCAAACAACAGTGCTAGGTGGCTGTACTACAGAAACACCGCTAACCAAACAACAGTGCTAGGTGGCTGTTCTACAGAAACACCGCTAACCAAACAACAGTGCTAGGTGGCTGTACTACAGAAACATTGCTAACCAAACAACAGTGCTAGGTGGCTGTACTACAGAAACATTGCTAACCAAACAACAGTGCTAGGTGGCTGTACTACAGAAACACCGCTAACCAAACAACAGTGCTAGGTGGCTGTTCTACAGAAACACCGCTAACCAAACAACAGTGCTAGGTGGCTGTTCTACAGAAACACCGCTAACCAAACAACAGTGCTAGGTGGCTGTACTACAGAAACATTGCTAACCAAACAACAGTGCTAGGTGGCTGTTCTACAGAAACACCGCTAACCAAACAACAGTGCTAGGTGGCTGTTCTACAGAAACACCGCTAACCAAACAACAGTGCTAGGTGGCTGTACTACAGAAACATTGCTAACCAAACAACAGTGCTAGGTGGCTGTACTACAGAAACATTGCTAACCAAACAACAGTGCTAGGTGGCTGTACTACAGAAACACCGCTAACCAAACAACAGTGCTAGGTGGCTGTTCTACAGAAACACCGCTAACCAAACAACAGTGCTAGGTGGCTGTACTACAGAAACATTGCTAACCAAACAACAGTGCTAGGTGGCTGTTCTACAGAAACACCGCTAACCAAACAACAGTGCTAGGTGGCTGTACTACAGAAACATTGCTAACCAAACAACAGTGCTAGGTGGCTGTTCTACAGACACACCGCTAACCAAACAACAGTGCTAGGTGGCTGTTCTACAGAAACACCGCTAACCAAACAACAGTGCTAGGTGGCTGTACTACAGAAACATTGCTAACCAAACAACAGTGCTAGGTGGCTGTTCTACAGAAACACCGCTAACCAAACAACAGTGCTAGGTGGCTGTACTACAGAAACATTGCTAACCAAACAACAGTGCTAGGTGGCTGTACTACAGAAACACCGCTAACCAAACAACAGTGCTAGGTGGCTGTACTACAGAAACATTGCTAACCAAACAACAGTGCTAGGTGGCTGTTCTACAGAAACACCGCTAACCAAACAACAGTGCTAGGTGGCTGTTCTACAGAAACACCGCTAACTAAACAACAGTGCTAGGTGGCTGTGCTACAGAAACACTGCTAACCAAACAACAGTGCTAGGTGGCTGTTCTACAGAAACACTGCTAACCAAACAGTGCTAGGTGGCTGTGCTACAGAAACACTGCTAACCAAATAACAGTGCTAGGTGGCTGTGCTACAGAAACACTGCTAACCAAACAACAGTGCTAGGTGGCTGTACTACAGAAACACTGCTAACCAAACAACAGTGCTAGGTGGCTGTTCTACAGAAACACCGCTAACTAAACAGTGCTAGGTGCCTCTACTACAGAAACACCGCTAACCAAACAACAGTGCTAGGTGGCTGTACCACAGAAACACTGCTAACTAAACAACAGTGCTAGGTGGCTGTTCTACAGAAACACTGCTAACCAAACAACAGTGCTAGGTGGCTGTTCTACAGAAACACTGCTAACCAAACAACAGTGCTAGGTGGCTGTACTACAGAAACACTGCTAACCAAACAACAGTGCTAGGTGCCTCTACTACAGAAACACTGCTAACCAAACAACAGTGCTAGGTGGCTGTACTACAGAAACACCGCTAACCAAACAACAGTGCTCACTTGAATGAAAGGGTAACTACGCTCAAATCAACTTTTAGATTTTTCCCAGACCTCAATAGTGGTCTCCTGATGTGGCTTAAGCGTTGTTATGGACTTAGAACATTTTGTTGTTTTTCTATTAAAAACCATTGACTTTGAGAGGAAAAACCTGAAGAGTTTTGGAGTGGAATTTCTGACTGAGTGTATCTGTTTCAAAAGTAGGTCCTACTATTAGCCTACTCCACAGTACAGCTTGGGTTGGCCTACTATTAGCCTACTCCACAGTACAGCTTGGGTTGGCCTACTATTAGCCTACTCCACAGTACAGCTTGGGTTGGCCTACTATTAGCCTACTCCACAGTACAGCTTGGGTTGGCCTACTATTAGCCTACTCCACAGTACAGCTTGGGTTGGCCTACTATTAGTCTACTCCACAGTACAGCTTGGGTTGGCCTACTATTAGCCTACTCCACAGTACAGCTTGGGTTGGCCTACTATTATCCTACTCCACAGTACAGCTTGGGTTGGCCTACTATTAGACTACTCCACAGTACAGCTTGGGTTGGCCTACTGGTAGCCTACTGCACAGTACAGCTTGGGTTGGCCTACTGGTAGCCTACTGCACAGTACAGCTTGGGTTGGCCTACTATTAGCCTACTGCACAGTACAGCTTGGGTTGGCCTACTATTAGCCTACTCCACAGTACAGCATGGGTTGGCCTAGAAATTGGGCACCAAGAGAAGCATAAGGTTGTTGGTCTGATATGAGCTGTTGAACACCTGAGTCAGCTCCACTCATTTCACTGGTGCCGTCATAGATCACAACTTTTGTTCACTGACCCTTATACTTTCACTCCGTTTTACTGAGGCGCCTTTTCAGGCACATTCCTGAAGCACAAGAAACACTTAGCTTCCTAGTACATGTGGAAATTAAACAGGTTTAGGAAGGACTTTTTGGATGGTTACTGTCAATGATTTATCACATAAAATATATACATTGATGACAGGCCCAGAGCTCATGGGCCCGCCTGCCTTGCGTCTGGTACACCAGTGCATCCAACACATGGGACACTGTATGGAGTGCCACACACCGCAACCTGTTCTGGCTGATGAGTTGCAGTGTTGTGGATCGCCGCCCACTGAAATGAATGGACCTCCACTGGAATGAATGGACTTCCACTGAAATGAATGGACTTCCGCTGGAATGCACACAGTTTGACGCAACCGGTGTGCACGAGGCTTAAGGCCTCATTACCGCAAAGTACATGTTAGTAAAATAAACTGTTGTCAAAGCACAGCTACAGTAACCTCTTCAGGAACAGTTTTATCCGTCATCTAGAAACCACAGGATGGCCCTCTCAGCTCAAGGGTTTGTCCTTCAGGCCACTTAATGGTTTGAGGGTACATCAAAACTAAGCTTTTCCTGAAGCAATGCTGCATTGTAGCTGAATGTCATTTCAGTTCAGCAACCACTTGAACAACCTCTTGTGGGATATAACTCTTAAATACTCCTGGTGTTAAAAGCATCATTATCTTGGATACTCCTGGAGTTAAAAGCATGATTTTTGTGGATACTCCTGGAGTTAAAAGCATCATTATCTTGGATACTCCTGCTTTTAATAGCATAATTATCTTGGATACTCCTGGTGTTAAAAGCATAATTATCTTGGATACTCCTGCTTTTAATAGCATAATTATCTTGGATACTCCTGGTGTTTAAAGCGTAATTATCTTGGATACTCCTGGTGTTAAAAGCATAATTATCTTGGATACTCCTGGTTTTAAAAGCATAATTATCTTGGATACTCCTGGTGTTAAAAGCATAATTATCTTGGATACTCTTGGTGTTAAAAGCATAATTATCTTGGATACTCCTGGTGTTAAAAGCATAATTATCTTGGATACTCCTGGTGTTAAAAGCATCATTATCTTGGATACTCCTGGTGTTAAAAGCATCATTATCTTGGATACTCTTGGTGTTAAAAGCATAATTATCTTGGATACTCCTGGAGTTAAAAGCATAATTATCTTGGATACTCTTGGTGTTAAAAGCATAATTATCTTGGATACTCCTGGAGTTAAAAGCATAATTATCTTGGATACTCCTGGAGTTAAAAGCATCATTATCGTGGATACTCCTGGAGTTAAAAGCATCATTATCTTGGATACTCCTGGTGTTAAAAGCATAATTATCTTGGATACTCCTGGTGTTAAAAGCATAATTATCGTGGATACTCCTGGTGTTAAAAGCATAATTATCTTGGATACTCCTGAAGTTAAAAGCATCATTATCTTGGATACTCCTGGTGTTAAAAGCATCATTATCTTGGATACTCCTGGAGTTAAAAGCATCATTATCGTGGATACTCCTGAAGTTAAAAGCATCATTATCTTGGATACTCCTGGTGTTAAAAGCATCATTATCTTGGATACTCCTGGAGTTAAAAGCATCATTATCTTGGATACTCCTGGAGTTAAAAGCATCATTATCTTGGATACTCCTGGAGTTAAAAGCATCATTATCTTGGATACTCCTGGAGTTAAAAGCATCATTATCGTGGATACTCCTGGAGTTAAAAGCATCATTATCGTGGATACTCCTGGAGTTAAAAGCATCATTATCGTGGCCAGTATGAGGACAGACCTGAGATGATAGTAAAGAAACTCCAGTTGTACACGTTTCCTAAAGCTTTATCTTGACCACAATACAGTAGAAAAAGTCATATAACACATTTGTTCTGTGTCGTTTTATGTGGGCTACTACCAAGTGTGATTTAATAGTCAAACCAATCATACGCAGACTACTCATTTTTATAGCTGTTAGATTTAACTGGCTTAAACACACATGTACTGTAGCGATGCAGGAATGGAAGCGTAGGAATGGAATCCCCTATTTGAACCGTTTCCAGTTCTGTTGGAATGTTAAACACAGTAGAGACTGTTCTAGAATCCTCTCAATTATCTGGGATTGGAATCATTGGATGCTTGGAATTCCTCCTAATCATCCAGAGGGGTTCCTTTTAGACAAGTGCACCTTTCCTATGCCTGGTGTTCGGTCCGCCGCCGGGCAACACAATCAGTTTCACTTGAAGAGCTCTGTGGTTACTACATATATTGTTTCCCTACCTACATGTGCATATTACCTCAACTAACTTGTACCCCTGCACATTAACTCGGTACTCGTATATAGCCTCGTTATTGTTATTTATCGTGTTATTATTTTAAATTGTTCTTTTTAACTCCGCATTGTTGGGAAAGGGATTGTAAGTAAGCATTTCATGTGAAAGTCTACACCGGTTGTATTTGGTGTACACAAATACAGCCATGTTGGAAACAGTTGAACCATTAGAGGAAGGGGACCTGTAACAGGCTCTTTGTGGTACCATGATAGGAGAAGACGGGAGAGGAGAGGAAGGGAGAGGAGAGGAAGGGAGAGGAGAGGAAGGGGACCTGTAACAGAGATAGAGGCTGTTTTTCAGTCACTCGGTCCCAGCTTTGATGCACCTGTGGCTCAGTTGGTTGTTGTCCTTGATGATTTTTTTGGCCTTCCTGTGACATTGGGTGCTGTAGGTGTCCTGGAGGGCAGGAAGTTTGCCCCCGGTGATGTGTTGGGCAGACCACACTACCCTCTGGAGAGCCCTGCGGTTTCCGGCGGTGCAGTTGCCGTACCAAGCGGTGATACATCCCGACAGCATGCTCTCGATTGTGCATCTGTAAAAGTTTTAAAGTTTTAGGTGACAAGCCACATTTTCTTCAGCCTGCTGAGGGTGAAGAGGCGCTATTGCGCCTTCTTCACCACACTGTCTGAGTGGACCATTTCAGTTTGTCAATGATGTGTACGCCAAGGAACTTGAAGCTTTCCACCTTCTCCACTGCGGTCCCGACAATGTGGATAGGGGGGTGCTCCCTCTGCTGTTTCCTGAAGTCCACAATAATCTCCTTTGTTTTGTTGATGTTGAGTGAGAGGTTATTTACCTGGCACCACACTCCCAGAGCCCTCACCTCCTCCCTGTAGCCTGTCTTTGTTGTAATCAAGCCTTCTACTGTTGTGTCATCTGCAAACTTGATGATTGAGTTGGAGGCGTGCTTGGCCACGCAGTTATGGTTGAACAGGGAGTACAGGAGGGGACTGAGCACGCACCCTTGTGGGGCCCCTGGTTCAGCAAAGTGGGGGCGGCCGTCAGGAAGTCCAGGATCCAGTTGCACAGGGCTGTGTCCTAGGGCCTCCAGATTAATGAACAGCTTGGAGGGTACTATGGTGTTGAATTCTGAGCTATAGTCAATGAACAGCATTCTTACCTATGTATTCCTCTTGTCTAGAAGGGATAGGGGCAGTATGATGGCGATTGCATTGTCTGTGAATCTATTGGGGCGGTATGCAAATTGAAGTGAGTCTAGGGTGACAATTAAGGTAGAGGTGATATGATCCTTGACTAGTCTCTCAAATCACTTCATGATGACAGAAGTGAGTGCTACGGGGCGATAGTCATTTAGTTCAGTTACCTTTGCCTTCTTGGGGACAGGAACAATGGTGGACATCTTGAAGCATGTGGGGACAGCAGACTGGGATCGGGAGAGATTGAATATGTAAGTTTAAGTGAAAAAGAGAGGGCTGCTTCGCTTCTTGCTCTTAGGAAACTTTGCAGTATTTCGTTTTTTTAATGTAGTATTTCTTACATTGTTAGCCCAGAAATGTTTTGTGTCATTACATACAGCCGGGAGGAACTATTGGATATCAGAGCGGCGGTAACTCACCAGCACTACCAGCACTACGACCAGGAATACGACTTTCCCGAAGCAGATCCTTTGTTTGCACCCCCAAGGGCAATTGAACTGATTCCAGAAGCCAACCCAAAACAATGCCGGTGAAGGAGAGGTACTCGGAGTGGTCTTCTTGTCCGATTTAGGAGGTGCGCACACCACCCACCGCTTCCGAGTACATTACTCACTAATGTTCAGTCTCTGGATAATAAAGTTGATGAGCTCAGGGCGAGGGTTTCTTTCCAGAGAGACATCAGGGATTGTAACATACTCTGCTTCACGGAAACATGGCTCTCTTGGGATATACTGTCTGGATTCTCAGTTCATCGCACAGACAGGAATAAATATCTCTCTGCGAAAAAGGGCGTACAATGGTTCCTCCTTTAAAAGTTGCACCGTGGGACTTAGAGGTACCCAGCGTCACGTCTTCATTGCTCCAGATCACCACAAGGGGGAGTTAGAGCACTCATTATGCATTTGGGTCCCAAGGTTTTTATGTGACCAATCGTATCGAGTGGTTCCAATGAGGAATTTTGACGTGAGCCACCCTTGCCTGGTGACGTTCTTCAACAAAGATGGATGACAATAAATTACGGTGGAAGCAAATGTAAGTAATTATAACATCCTAACGAGTCAAGCAAAACATTTACAATTGAGAGGAATATGTTTGTTAATGTAGAAACAAATGTTTGTGCATATTTTTTTGTCATAAAGTTAATTTACTATAATCGAGTTTACATATACTTAGGTTGGAGTCATTACAACTATTTTTCAGCCACTCCACAAATATCTTGTTAACAAACTATAGTTTTGGCAAGTCGGTTAGGACATCTACTTTGTGCATGACACAAGTCATTTTTTCAACAGGTACAACTCCAATCAAATCAAATGATGTCAATTAGCCTATCAGAAGCTTCTAAAGCCATGACATAATTTTCTGGAATTTTCCAAGCTGTTTAAAGGCACAGTCAACTTAGTGTATGTAAACTTCTGACCCACTGGAATTGTGATACAGTGAATTATAAGTGAAACAAGCTGTCTGTAAATTTTTTTGGGAAAAATTACTTGTGTCATGCTCAAAGTAGATGTCCTAACCGACTTGCCAAAACTATAGTTTGTTAAAACTTCTTGTCAATAGGGGGGTGCTATTTTCACTTTGGAAAAAATCGTGCCCAATTTAAACGGCCTCGTACTCTATTCTAGATCATACAATATGCATATTATTACTATTTGATAGAAAACACTCTCAAGTTTCTAAAACTGTTTGAATTATATCTGTGAGTAAAACAGAACTCATTTGGCAGCAAACTTCCAGACAGGAAGTGAAAATTCTGAAAATGGGGCTCTGTTTCATGGCCTGCCTATTCAATTGCCTTATATTTATCGATATGCATGCACTTCATACGCCTTCCACTAGATGTCAACAGGCAGTGGAAGGTGGAATGGGGTGTCTAGCTTTTTTATTTTTTTATTTCACCTTTATTTAACCAGGTAGGCTAGTTGAGAACAAGTTCTCATTTGCAACTGCGACCTGGCCAAGATAAAGCATAGCAGTGTGAACAGACAACACAGAGTTACACATGGAGTAAACAATAAACAAGTCAATAACATGGTAGAAAAAAAAGAGAATCTATATACAATGTGTGCAAAAGGCATGAGGTAGGCAATAAATCGAATAATTACAATTTAGCAGATTAACACTGGAGTGATAAATCATCAGATGATCATGTGCAAGAAGAGATACTGGTGTGCAAAAGAGCAGAAAAGTAAATAAATAAAAGCAGTATGGGGGGTGAGGTAGGTAAATTGGGTGGGTAGTTTACAGATGGACTATGTACAGCTGCAGCGATCGGTTAGCTGCTCGGATAGCAGATTTTTAAAGTTGTTGAGGGAGATAAAAGTCTCCAACTTCAGAGATTTTTGCAATTCGTTCCAGTCGCAGGCAGCAGAGAACTGGAAGGAAAGGCGTCCAAATGAGGTTTTGGCTTTAGGGATGATCAGTGAGATACACCTGCTGGAGCGCGTGTTGCAGGTGGGTGTAGCCATCGTGACCAGTGAACTGAGATAAGGCGGCACTTTACCTAGCATAGCCTTGTAGATGACCTGGAGCCAGTGGGTCTGACGACGAACATGTAGCGAGGGCCAGCCGACTAGGGCATACAGGTCGCAGTGGTGGGTCGTATAAGGTGCTTTAGTAATAAAACGAATGGCACTGTGATAAACTGCATCCAGTTTGCTGAGTAGAGTATTGGAAGCTATTTTGTAGATGACATCGCCGAAGTCGAGGATCGGTAGGATAGTCAGTTTTACTAGGGTAAGTTTGGCGGCGTGAGTGAAGGAGGCTTTGTTGCGGAATAGAAAGCCGATTCTTGCTTTGATTTTGGATTGGAGATGTTTGATATGAGTCTGGAAGGAGAGTTTGCAGTCTAGCCAGACACCTAGGTACTTATAGATGTCCACATATTCTAGGTCGGAACCGTCCAGGGTGGTGATGCTAGTCGGGCGTGCGGGTGCAGGCAGCGAACGGTTGAAAAGCATGCATTTGGTTTTACTAGCGTTTAAGAGCAGTTGGAGGCCACGGAAGGAGTGTTGTATGGCATTGAAGCTCGTTTGGAGGTTAGATAGTACAGTGTCCAAGGAAGGGCCGGAAGTATATAGAATGGTGTCGTCTGCGTAGAGGTGGATCAGGGAATCGCCCGCAGCAAGAGCAACATCATTGATGTATACAGAGAAAAGAGTCGGCCCGAGAATTGAACCCTGTGGTACCCCCATAGAGACTGCCAGAGGACCGGACAACATGCCCTCCGATTTGACACACTGAACTCTGTCTGCAAAGTAGTTGGTGAACCAGGCAAGGCAGTCATTAGAAAAACCGAGGCTACTGAGTCTGCCGATAAGAATATGGTGATTGACAGAGTCGAAAGCCTTGGCCAGGTCGATGAAGACGGCTGCACAGTAATGTCTTTTATCGATGGCGGTTATGATATCGTTTAGTACCTTGAGCGTGGCTGAGGTGCACCCATGACCGGCTCGGAAACCGGATTGCACAGCGGAGAAGGTACGGTGGGATTCGAGATGGTCAGTGATCTGTTTGTTGACTTGGCTTTCAAAGACCTTAGATAGGCAGGGCAGGATGGATATAGGTCTGTAACAGTTTGGGTCCAGGGTGTCTCCCCCTTTGAAGAGGGGGATGACCGCGGCAGCTTTCCAATCCTTGGGGATCTCAGATGATACGAAGGAGAGGTTAAACAGGCTGGTGATAGGGGGTGCGACAATGGCGGCGGACAGTTTCAGAAATAGGGGGTCCAGATTGTCAAGCCCAGCTGATTTGTATGGGTCCAGGTTTTCCAGCTCTTTCAGAACATCTGCTATCTGGATTTGGGTAAAGGAGAAGCTGGGGAGGCTTGGGCGAGTAGCAGCGGAGGGGGCGGGGCTGTTGGCCAAGGTTGGAGTCGCCAGGAGGAAGGCATGGCCAGCCATTGAGAAATGCTTGTTGAAGTCTTCGATTATCACGGATTTATCGGTGGTGACCGTGTTACCTAGCCTCAGTGCAGTGGGCAGCTGGGAGGAGGTGCTCTTGTTCTCCATGGACTTTACAGTATCCCAGAGCTTGATCTGAGGTCGAACAAGAGCTTTTGGAGTGGCAGGTCAGGAATTTCCTTTCTCTACCAAGGCGCGAGGCGGAGCTCGACATTAGCTTCTGAAAAGCTTTCGGTTTACACGGCGAATATCTCCGGCTCTGATTTTATTTGATACATGTGATAATATAATCGTAAAGTAGGTTTTTTCAACCGAGTTTTATCAGTTTATTCAACGTTTATTGGGACTTTTGGAATTTTCCATTCTTTGCATCAAGAGAGGGTGGGAACGTTATCAACCTTGGCTAGCATTGTTGGCGCGAATTCGACAGAAGAAAAGGACATTCTAAAACCAAACAACGATTTATTCTGGACCAAGGACTCCTTGTACAAGATTCTGATGGAAGCTCAGCAAAAGTAAGAACAATTTATGATGTTATTTCGTATTTCTGTGGAAAATGTTGATTCCTATTCTCTGCCGTTTTGGCGAGCGCTGTCTCGCAATAACGCAAGCTGTTTGTTATGGTAAAGTTATTTTAAAAAATCTAACACGGCGGTTGCATTAACCTTTCAGTGATACCCATCCCGGATCCGGGAGCATCCTCATCAAAAAAGCTGACTAGCATAGCCTAGCCTAACGCGACAGGGATATCATATAATATAATTTTCATGAAATCACAAGTCCAATACAGCAAATGAAAGATAAACATCTTGTGAATCCAGCCATCATTTCCGATTTTTTAAATGTTTTACAGCGAAAACACAATATGTATTTCTATTAGCTAACCAAAATAGCAAAAGACTCAACCGCATATTTTCACAATTTTTCTACCGCATAGGTAGCTATCACAAAACCGACCAAATAGAGATATAATTAGTCACTAACCAAGAAACAACTTCATCAGATGACAGTCTTATAACATGTTATACAATAAATTTATGTTTTGTTCGAAAATGTGCATATTTGAGGTATAAATCATAGTTTTACATTGCAGCTACCATCAAAAATATCACCAAAGCAGCCAGAATAATTACAGAGAGCAACGTGAAATACCTAAAAACTCATCATAAAACATTTATGAAAAATACATGGTGTACAGCAAATGAAAGATAAACATCTTGTGAATCCAGCCAATATTTCAGATTTTTTAAGTGTTTTACAGCGAAAACACAATATAGCATTATATTAGCTTACCACAATAGCCAAACACACAAATGCATTTATTAGCAGCAAAAGGTAGCGGTCGCAAAAACCAGCAAAAGATATAAAATTAATCACTAACCTTGACCAACTTCATCAGATGACAGTCTTATAACATCAGGTTATACAATACACTTATGTTTTGTTCGAAAATGTGCATATTTAGAGCTGCAAACCGTGGTTATACATTGTGAACATTGAGCCGGCTCATAGCCTGTGACAAAAATGAGGGGACACGAACAACAGGTATAGGCCAATTTAAAAGTGTTCTTTATTATACAACAAAACTATTAACTTAAAACTAAGAAAAAGGAATGAGGTGTGGAAGTATTATAATGTAAGGTGTATGTAAAGTGCATGGATGCGTGAATATGTGTGTGTGAACATGACTGAGTGAAAACTATGCAAAACTACAAAGGAACAAACAAAACATGAGCATACCTGGAGGAGCAGAGAGAGAGAGAGAGATGATTAGTAAGCAGTTTTATACCCTGAGCCCAGGTGGCTCCAATCACTAACGACCCTCCTCTGCCTGCAGGAGGAACCGCCCCCTGCACTGCAGAGGAGGAGCCGTGACAATATGTAGCATCGATTCACCAGAATGTCCGGAGCTAGTTTGGACACTCACCTAATCTGACCAAAGAACTCATCATAAACTTTACTAAAAAATACTTGTTGGACAGCAAATGAAAGATAGTGATGCAACCAGTCAGGATGCTCTCAATGGTGCAGCTGTAGAAATTTTTGAGGATCTGAGGACCCATGCCAAATCTTTTTGTCGTACCCTCTTCACGACTGTCTTGGTGTGCTTGGACCATGTTAGTTTGTTGGTGATGTGGACACCAAGAAACTTGAAGCTCTCAACCTGCTCCACTACAGCGCCGTCGATGAGAATGGGGGCGTGCTCAGTCCTCTTTTTCCTGTAGTCCACAATCATCTCCTTTGTCTTGCTCACGTTGAGGGAGAGGTTGTATTCCTTGCACAACATGGCCAGGTCTCTGACCTCCTCCCTATAGGCTGTGTCATCGTTGTCAGTGATCAGGCCTACCACTGTTGTGTCGTCAGCAAACTTAATGATGGCGTTGGAGTCATGCCTGGCCATGCAGTCATGAGTGAACAGGGAGTACATTTTGAAGAATGAAGGGCTGCCCCAGTGTCTCGCAGTATCTTCACCAGCTGCCTAACAGCATCGCCACTCTGCAGAAACACAAACCCGTCTGAAACAAAGGGTTCATACACCTGATCCAAAATCTTGTTTAGGAGATACACCAGTTCCAACCAGAGACTTAATGAGCTAAAGTGCTCCCACATGAATAAACAATGTTTACTCTCTCTCCCATTTTTCTGTTTCAACTTAGGACAATGTGTCCTTTCTCACGGCAGTAACGACAACAACTGGCAGATACGGAAAGCCAGTTTTCTGTCAATCTTTGTCTTTGGGCACTCGGGAAAAAGACTGAAACCTTGTGGTAGGAAGTGACATCTCTGGATTGCTTTTTGTGTGGGATAACTACTGGGTTCTCTTTTTGTGAAGGTAGCTGTGGAAAAACTACCTTCTTGGACTTGGACTGCAGATTTCTCAAAAGTGAGATCCTTGTGCTCATAAACGTTGGTAGCAACTCTTTTTCGTGAATGCAATTTTTGAAATGTTCGAGAAGTATGAGTGTCTTTAAATCCTCGATGTCCTTGACCTCTTGAGAACCACTCCACTGATCAAAAAGACATGCTTGTTTCTATGCCAACTCAATATGGCTTTGATTATGTATTTTGTAATTTATAGAACTGTTGTCTGTATGCCTCTGGGACCAACTCATAAGCCTAAAGGATAGCAGCTTTAACAGTGTCATAATCTGAACTCTGGTCAAGAGAAAGCGGTGTACACTTTGAGCTTTTCCCACCAGATCACTTTGGAGGAGCGGTGACTAAATATCTTGCGGCCATTTTAGGGATGTGGCATCAGAGTAAAATATACTTCCACCTCCTTTTCGTGGAAAGGCGGTACAATTCAGCTGTTCCAACCAAGATCAAACTCTGAGGGTGCAGGATGGCCTGACTTGATTCCAGATCTTTGTCGTGCTTCCAACTCCATCTCTTTTAATCCAATGCCATGCTCACATTCTTGTCTGGCTGCACGTGCTCTTTCCCTTTTCATTGTGCTCAAGCTCTAATTTCTGTTCCATTCTCTCCTCACGTTCTCTTTGCTTGTGCTTGAGTTCTAGTTTCTGTTCCCATTTTGCCTTTAGTTCTACCTCTCTCAGTTGCACGTGTATGGGGTGACCTCTACCCCCAATAGGACCCTTTTCATCATCCTCCCTCTCTGGAAGGATTTCCTCCTCCACCAAAGCAGTCAACTCTTTGACTAATGCTTTTGAATCTGCATGTGCAACGTTGATGTTATAATGCTTTGCAATGATGAGCAGATTTGCATTTATCTAGCATCTGCTGTGTAGGGTTTCCCACAAATGCTTCCAACCTAAAGTCCAATAAATAAATGGCCTGTACGTTTATGCAACTTTCAAAAATAATTCCACCAATTTTATTACACCTCTGAGTGTTTGTCAGTGATCAAAACTGTACCACAAAAGTGTCTTTTGAATACTCAAATATCGGGGCAAAGTAGAGCTTCAGAGTAGGTGATTAGAGCACCTACCATACTAATGGAAAACAAGATCACTGAAAGTAGTTGCAACAACAATTGGGACCTAAAAGACACCCACCATGAGCAGCCACTTAGTATTCCCCAGAAAGAGAACTTAATTAAAACCCACACTGAACTTAAAGACAGGAAGCAAACCTAAAAGTGTCATAAAACAAAAACAGGGAAGATCATCTAAGGGATTATGTCTTAGAAATGAAATAGGGAGCGCCAACTATCGGTGTTAACTCTCCACATCTTTCAAGACAACAGGAGCACTAGGCCAGCTGCTCTTAAATATCACCTGTCCCAGGTGAAACACCTTCTGACTAACGAGATGGACAAGCCAGCACAGGTGTAACAGATGCTGATTAACAAGGTGACACCAATCGTTGTGGAGCTAACGTCCAACCTGGAAATATAAATGGAAAACCCACAGCTCATAACAAGTGTAGTAGGACAGTGTACATATCCGGCAGGGATCATTTGATTGAACCTATATTTAAACAGGTTAGTCTCATTTGGAATCAAATCACATTTGTCACACACACATGTTTAGCAGATGTTATTGGTCACATACACATGGTTAGCAGATGTTATTGGTCACATACACATGGTTAGCAGATGTTATTGGTCACATACACGTGGTTAGCAGATGTTATTGGTCACATACACATGTTTAGCAGATGTTATTGCAGGTGTAGTGAAATGCTTGTGTTTCTATCTCCCACAGTGCAGTAATATCTAATAAGTAATATCTAACAATACACACAATACACACACATCTAAAGGAATGGAATTAAGAATACTGTATATAAATATTTGGACGAGCAATGTCGGAGTGGCATAGACTAAAATACAGTAGAATAGAACACAGTATATACATATGAGATGACTAGTACAAAATATGTAAACATTATTGATTTGTCCAGTGATTTCAAGTGTATATATATAAATGTATATATACAGCAGCAGTCTCTAAGGAGCATCTCTGTGTTTGTGCTGACTATTTAACAGTCCGATGGCCTTGAGATAGAAACTGTTTATCAGTCTCTCGGTCCCAGCTTTGATGCACCTGTACTGACTTCGCCTTCTGGATGGTAGCAGGGTGAACAGGCAGTGGCTCAGGTGGTTGTTGTCCTTGATGATCTTTATGGCCTTCCTGTGACATCGGGTGTTGTAAGTATCCTGGAGGGCTGGTAGTTTGCCCCCGGTGATGCGTTGTGCAGACCACACTACCCTCTGGAGAGCCTTGCGGTTGCAGCCGGTGCAGTTGCCGTACCAGGCGGTGATACAGCCCGACAGGATTCTCTCAATTGTGCATCTGTAAAAGTTTGAGGGTTTTAGGTGTCAAGACACATTTCTTCAGCCTCCAGGAGGTTGAAGAGGCGTTTTTGCGCCTTCTTCACCACACTGTCTGTGTGGGTGGACCATTTCAGTTTGTCCGTGATGTGTACGCCGAGGAACTTGAAGCTTTCCACCTTCTCCTCTGCTGTCCCGTTGATGTGGATAGGTGGGTGCTCCCTCTGCTGTTTCCTGAAGTCCACGATCAGCTCATTTGTTTTGTTGACATTGAGTGAGAGGTTATTTTCCTGGCACCACTCTCCCAGGGTCCTCACCTCCTCCCTGTAGGCTGTCTCATCATTGCTGGTAATCAGGCCTACTACTGTTGTGTCATCTGCAAACTTGATGATTGAGTGCATGGGTGAACAGGGAGTACAGGAGGGGCCCCTTTGTTGATGATCAGCGGAGGTGTTGTTTCCTACCTTCACCACCTGGGGGCGGCCCATCTGGAAGTCCAGGACCCAGTTGCACAGGGCCCTGAGCTTAATGATGAGTTTGGAGGGTACTATGGTGTTCAATGCTGAGCTGTAGTCGAACAGCATTCTTACATAGGTATTCCTCTTGTCCAGATGGGATAGGGCAGTGTGCAGTGTGATGGCGATTGGATCGTCTTTGGATCTATTGGGGCGGTAAGCAAATTGAACTGGGTCTAGGGTGTCAGGTAGGGTAGAAGTGATATGATCCTTGACTAGTCTCTCAAAGCACAGAAGTGAGTGCTACGGGGCGATAGTCATTTAGTTCAGTTACCTTTGCCTTCTTGGGTACAGGAACAATGGTGGACATCTTGAAGCATGTGGGGACAGCAGACTGGGATAGGGAGAGATTGAATACGTCAGTAAACACTCCAGCCAGCTGGTCTGTGCATGCTCTGAGGACACAGCTAAGGAGGCCGTCTGGGATGCCGCTTAAATGTCTTACTCAAGTCGGCCACGGAGAAGGAGAGCCCACAACCTTGGTAGCTGGCCACGTTGGTGGCACTGTGTTATCCTCAAAGTGGGAGAAGGTGTTTAGCTTGTCTGGAAGCAAGATGTCGGTGTCTGTCACAGGAAGGCCCTTTATAGTCCTTGATTGTCTGTAGACCGTACCACATACGTCTCGTGTCTGAGCCGTTGAATTGGGACTCCACTTTGTCTCTGTACTGACGTTTTGCCTGTTGGATTGCCTTACAGAAGGAATAAGTACACTGTTTTGTATTCGACAATATTCCCAGTCACCTTGCCATGGATAAATGCGTTGGTTTGCGCTTTCAGTTTTGTGCAAATGCTGCCATCTACCCAAGGTTTCTGGTTTGGGTAGGTTTTAATAGCCACATTGGGTACAAGATCTCCTATCATCTGATATACACGGATACGGTTACTGAGTCTATGTCGATATTATTCTCAGAGTCTATCCGCAACATATCCCAGTCCGCATGATCAAAACAATCTTGAAGCATGTACTCCGATTGACCAGACCAGCGTTGAATATTCCGTAGCACGGGTACTTGCTGTTTGAGTTTCTGTCTATAGGAAAGGAGGAGCAAAATGGAGTCATGGTCAGATTTGCCAAAGGGAGGGTGGGTGAGGGCCTTAAGGCATTTCGAAAAGCTGAGTAGCAGTGGTCCAATGTTCTCAGAGCGAGTGCTACAGTCAATGTGTTGGTAAAACTTCGGTGGCGTTTTCCTCAGATTAGCTTTATTAAAATCACTGGCTACAATAAATGCGGCCTCAGGATATGTGGTTTCCAGTTTGCATAGAGTCCAGTGTAGTTCTTTGAGGGCCGTCGTGGTATCGGCCTGAGGGAGAATATACACGGCTGTGACTATAACTGAAGTGAATTCTCTTGGGAGGTAATACGGTCGTATACGGTATTCTAGGTTGGGTGAACAAAAGGACTTGAGTTTCTGTACGTTATCACAATCACACTATGAGTAGTTAAGCATGAAACATACACCCCCTTCTTCTTCCTGGAGAGATCTTTATTCCTGTCTACGCAATGAACTGAGAACCCAACTGGCTGTGCGGACTCAAACAGTATATCCCAAGAGAGACATGTTTCAGTGAAACAGAGTATGTTACAATCCCGATGTCTCTTTGTAAGGAGATCCTCGCCAACTTTATTACTTTATTATTCAACTTTATTATCCAGAGACTATTAGTGAGTAATATACTCGGAAGCGGTGGTTGGAGTGCACGCCTCCTGAGTCAGACTAGGAGTCTATTCCGAATACCTCTTCTCCGCCGGCAGTGTTTTGGATCAGCCTCTTGAATCAGTTCAATTGCCCTGGGGCGTACGAACAAAGGATCCAATTCGGGAAAGTTGTATTCCTGGTTGTAATGCTGGTGCCTTTCTGATATCCAAAAGTTATTTCCAGTTGTATGTAACACAAAACATGTCCTGGGCTAATAATGTAAGAAATAACACATTTAAAAAACAAAATACTGCAAAATTGCTTAGGAGCTAGAAGCAGAGCTGCCCTATCTGTCGGCGACATCTTACATTGATTCAAATCTCTTTTTATTTTAATACAAAACAATGTCAATCATAGGAGCGTAGGTTTCAAACCACAGGGTAATGGAAAATATGTATACTGTGGAAAACATCCAGCTGGGATCTACAGCACCTGTTTATGGGTGTCTCTGTCTGTCTGCATCCCAAATGGCACCCTAATCCCTATTTAGTGCACTACTTTTGACCAGGGCCCTATTCCCTATTTAGTGCACTACTTTTGACCAGGGCCCTATTCCCTATTTAGTGCACTACTTTTGACCAGGGCCCTATTCCCTATTTAGTGCACTACTTTTGACCAGGGCCCTATTCCCTATTTAGTGCACTACTTTTGACCAGGGCCCTATTCCCTATATAGTGCACTACTGTTGACCAGGGCCCTATTCCCTATTTAGTGAACTACTTTTGACCAGGGCCCTATTCCCTATCTAGTGCACTACTTTTGACCAGGGCCCTTAGGAAATAGGGCGCGATTCGGGATAGTGACTGTGTTTGTCTATTCCTCTGACTCATCAACAACACATAGTCATACAGTAACACTCCCTATACAGGCCAGAGAGAGATTGCATGGATGGTTGCTGGATGGTTACTGGATGGTTGCTGGATGGTTGCATGGATGGTTGCATGGATGGTTACTGGATGGTTGCTGGATGGTTACTGGATGGTTGCATGGATGGTTACTGGATGGTTACTGGATGGTTGCATGGATGGTTGCTGGATGGTTACTGGATGGTTACTGGATGGTTACTGGATGGTTACTGGATGGTTGCATGGATGGTTGCATGGATGGTTGCATGGATGGTTGCATGGATGGTTGCTGGATGGTTGCATGGATGGTTGCATGGATGGTTGCATGGATGGTTGCATGGATGGTTACTGGATGGTTGCATGGATGGTTGCATGGATGGTTGCTGGATGGTTGCTGGATGGTTGCATGGATGGTTGCTGGATGGTTGCTGGATGGTTGCTGGATGGTTACTGGATGGTTACTGGATGGTTGCATGGATGGTTGCATGGATGGTTGCATGGATGGTTGCATGGATGGTTGCATGGATGGTTGCTGGATGGTTGCATGGATGGTTGCATGGATGGTTGCATGGATGGTTGCATGGATGGTTGCATGGATGGTTGCTGGATGGTTGCATGGATGGTTGCTGGATGGTTGCATGGATGGTTGCATGGATGGTTGCTGGATGGTTGCTGGATGGTTGCATGGATGGTTGCTGGATGGTTGCTGGATGGTTGCTGGATGGTTGCATGGATGGTTACTGGATGGTTGCATGGATGGTTGCTGGATGGTTACTGGATGGTTACTGGTAGGTGGTGTTTGATCCATTGTCCTTGTGGAAAATCTGTCTTTTCGTTTGTATCCATTGTTGCACACACACACACACACACACACACAGACACACAGACACACAGACACACACACACACACACACACACACACACACACACACACACACACACACACACACACACACACACACACACACACACACACAGAGAGACAGATAGAAATAACGTTCCCCTCCGTCCAGATGATGCACATCTGGGAGTTTACCAAACATATGTCTCACACACATGCACACGCTCAGGACCTCTGTTTTAAAGTATTATATTTGGGACATTTGCGCTCTGTGGACCGCTATTTTAATCCATTATGAATGTTTCTATAGCCTTGCAATCAAACCCAACGAGAAAGGATTGGTTGGACATGCTGAGGAAGTTACGGTAATTAAAAACAATTGCCTTCTGAGACCAGGGAGACCAGGAGGGAATGAAGCTGGTTGTTATGCCTGTCTAACCTTCTGAGACCAGGGAGACCAGGAGGGAATGAAGCTGGTCGTTATGCCTGTCTAACCTTCTGAGACCAGGGGACCAGGAGGGAATGAAGCTGGTCGTTATGCCTGTCCAACCCAAGCTAATGACCACAGACCACCGTGCCTAGTCAATTATATGCATTCTTTATACATGTTTCTTCCATGCACATTTGATGACTTAAGAACAATTATTGTAAATGGTATTGAGATGGAGTATTGCCATTGGTCCTTGACGTCTGTAATGGTTAAAGCATGCTGCAGGCCTATGTTGGCTGCTCCACGGACCAGGGCGAGGTTTAAGGGTTTTAAGTTCCCATCACTGTTCCACACTTAGTAACCATGACTACACTGAACCAATTAAGAATGCAGAGAAGAGGCAACATAACTTAAGTTCTACATTATCTAACAGTCATCTCCATAGTAGAGGCTTTGCCCAGTTATAGCCTCTTGGATGAAAACAATTATAATGAAAAGAACAGAACAGGAAACAGAGAACAGATTGTCAGAATGCCTTAAACCTAACGATGCAGTAATCAATAGCAATGTAATAATATAAATAACAAGATAGCACACCAGAAATGTAAATTAAAAGAACACTATAAAGTGTAACATCCCACAAGACAGAATGTAACTCACAAAAGGGAACTAACAAAGAAAAAAGTTGACAACTTATCAAAGGGGTTCTGAAAGGCTCCCATCTAACAGACACCCACCATGTTGCCCTCTGAAAGATGGCAAAGCCACTAGTAAGCGGTTCTGAAAGGCTCCCATGTTGCCCTCTGAAAGATGGCAAAGCCACTAGTAAGCGGTTCTGAAAGGCTCCCATGTGGCCCTCTGAAAGATGGTAAAGCCACTAGTAAGGGGTTCTGAAAGGCTCCCATCTCACAGACACCCACCACGGATGCCCACTGAAAGATGGCAAAGCCACTAGTAAGGGGTTCTAACAGACACACACCATGGATGCCCACTAGGTTTGCGCCGAAAAGACAAAAAAAGAAGCCCACAACAACTTAGGATAGAGAGTAAAAAGAACATGGAGCAAAACAATCAGGGGAAACCAAAACTCAGGATTATTTTGAATTTACAGGTTGAGCTCAAAATCACACCTCCGCTGACGTGAAGTGTAGCTCTCCCAACATCAAGCTCAATTGGAGCACTGTGCCTGCCTCTCTTAAATAACACCTGGGCCTGCCGCTCCTAAATATCACCTGGGCCTGCCTCTCTTAAATAACACCTGGGCCTGCCACTTCTAAATATCACCTGTGCCTGCCACTCTTAAATATCACCTGGGCCTGCCTCTCTTAAATAACACATGAAATAACACCTGGGCCTGCCACTTCTAAATATCACCTGTGCCTGCCTCTCTTAAATAACACCTGGGCCTGCCGCTCCTAAATATCACCTGGGCCTGCCTCTCTTAAATAACACCTGGGCCTGCCACTTCTAAATATCACCTGTGCCTGCCACTCTTAAATAACACCTGGGCCTGCCACTTCTAAATAACACCTGGGCCTGCCGCTCCTAAATATCACCTGGGCCAGCCACTCTTAAATAACACCTGGGCCTGCCACTTCTAAATATCACCTGGGCCTGCCGCTCCTAAATATCACCTGGGCCTGCCGCTCCTAAATATCACCTGGGCCAGCCACTCCTAAATATCACCTGGGCCTGCCGCTCCTAAATATCACCTGGGCCTGCCGCTCCTAAATATCACCTGGGCCAGCCACTCCTAAATATCACCTGGGCCAGCCACTCTTAAATAACACCTGGGCCTGCCACTCTTAAATAACACCTGGGCCAAAACAGGTGAAACACCTTCCTACTAATGAGATGGCAAGCAGAACAGCTGTAACACGTACGGACTGATGACATGACATCAATCAGTGTGCTTACGTGCTAACGAGTTATTCGCGCTAAAATCTCATAACCATAAATGGAAAAACCAAAGCCTGTAACAAACAGTAAGCTATATACAGGGTCAGTACCATATTAACAATGTCCAGGGATGCTGGAGTGATGGAGGTAGATATGTATAGGGGTAAGGAGACTATATACAGGGTCAGTACCATATTAACAATGTACAGGGATACTGGAGTGATGGAGGTAGATATGTATAGGGGTAAGGTGACTATATACAGGGTCAGTACCATATTAACAATGTCCAGGGATGCTGGAGTGATGGAGGTAGATATGTATAGAGGTAAGGAGACTATATACAGGGTCAGTACCATATTAACAATGTACAGGGATACTGGAGTGATGGAGGTAGATATGTATAGAGGTAAGGTGACTAGTCATCAGGATATATTATAAACAGAGCAACAGCAGTGTGTGTGTGTGTGTGTGTGTGTGTGTGTGTGTGTGTGTAGAGTCGTCATGAATGTATGTGCATATTATGGAGTGATTGTTTGTGTGTATTGGTGCGTCTGTGTGTGTGTAGGGACCTGTGAATGTGCATAGAGACAAACCATTTCAGACTACAAAGGCAAGCACAGCCGCCAGCTGCCCAGTGACACAAGCCTACTAGACGAGCTAAATTACTTTCTATGATCACTTCGAGGCAAGCAACACTGAAGCATGCATGAGAGCATCAGCTGTTCCGGATGATAATGTGATCACGCTCTCTGTAGCCGATGTGAGTAAGACCTTGACACAGGTCAACATTCACAGGGCCAGATGGATTACCAGTATGTGTACTCTCAGCATGCGCTGACCAACTGGCAAGTGTCTTCTCAGACATTTTCAACCTGTCCCTGACTGAGTCTGTAATACCAACATGTTTCAAGCAGACCACCAGACCACCACCAACACCTCCCTCTGCAACTGGATCCTGGACTTCCTGACGGGCCACCCCCAAGGTGGTAAGGGTAGGTAACAACACATCCGCCACGCTGATCCTCAACACAGGGGCCCCTCAGGGGTGCGTGCTCAGTCCTCTCCTGTACTCCCTGTTCACCCATGACTGCATGGCCAGGCACGACTCTAACGCCATCATTAAGTTTGCCAACGACACAACAGTGGTAGGCCTGATCACCGACAACAATAAGACAGCCTATAGGGAGGAGGTCAGAGAACTGGCCATGTTGTGCAAGGAATACAACCTCTCCCTCAACGTGATCAAGACAAAGGAGATGATTGTTGACTATGGGAAAAGGAGGACTGAGCACGCCCCCATTATCATCGACGGGGCTGCCAAGTCTAGGTCCAAAAGGCTCCTTAACAGCTTCTACCCCTAAGCCATAAGACTGCTGAACAATTAATCAAATGGCCATCTGGACAATTTACATTGACCCCCCCCCCCCACTGCTGCTACATCTAAGATAGATGCCCTCAATCTCACATAAATTATCAAGGAACCTACCAAGTACAACCCTAAATCTGTAACCATGGGCACCCTCTTGGATATCATCCTGACCAACTTTCCCTCTAAATACACCTCTGCTGTCTTCAACCAGGATCTCAGCGATCACTGCCTCATTGCCTGCATCCGTAATGGGTCCGCGGTCAAACGACCACCCCTCATCACTGTCAAATGCTCCCTTAAACACTTCAGCGAGCTGTCCTTTCTAATCGGCCTGGCCCGGGTATCCTGGATGGATATTGACCTCATCCCGTCAGTAGAGGATGCCTGGTCATTCTTTAAAAATGCCTTCCTCACCATCTTAAATAACCATACCTCATTCAAAAAACGTAGAACTAAGAACAGATATAGCCCTTGGTTCACCCCAGACTTGACTGCCCTTGACCAGCACAAAAACATTCTGTGGCGTACTGCATTAGCATCGAATAGCCCCCGCAATATGCAACTTTTCAGGGAAGTCAGGAACCAACATAAACAGTCAGTTAGGAAAGCTTTTTCAAACAGAAAATTGCATCCTGTAGCACTAATTCCCAAAAGTTTTGGGACTCTGTAAAGTCCATGGAGAATAAGAGCACCTCCTCCCAGCTGCCCACTGCACTGAGGCTAGAAAACACTGTCACCACCGATACATTACGATAATCGATAATTTCAATAAGCATTTTTCTACATCTGGCCATGCTTTCCACCTGGCTAGCCCTACCCCGGCCAAAGACAGCTGATGTTCTGAAAGAGCTGCAAAATCTGGATCCCTACATATCAGCTGGGCTAGACAATCTGAACACTCTCTTTCTAAAATTATCCGCTGAAATTGTTGCAACCCCTATTACTAGCCTGTTCAACCTCTCTTATGTATCGTCTGAGATCCCCAAAGATTGGAAAGCTGCCGCGGTCATTCCGCTCTTCAAAGGGGGGAAACTGTTACAGACCTATATCCATCCTGCCCTGCCTTTCTAAAATCTTCGAAAGCCAAGTTAACAAACAGATCACCGACCATTTTGAATCCCACAGTACCTTCTCTGCTATGCATTCTGGTTTCAGAGCTTGTCATGGGTGCACCTCAGCCACGCTCAAGGTCCTAAACGATATCATAACCGCCATCGATAAAAGACAGTACTGTGCAGCCGTCTTCATCGACCTGGCCAAGGCGTTCGACTCTGTCAATCATCACATTCTTATCGGCAGACTCAACAACCTTGGTTTCTCAAATGACGGCCTCGCCTGGTTCACCAACTACTTCTCAGATAGAGTTCAGTGTCAAATCGGAGGGCCTGTTGTCCGGACCTCTGGCAGTCTCTATGGGGGTGCCACAGGGTTCAATCCTTGGGCCAACTCTTTTCTCTATGTACATCAATGATGTCGCTCCTGCTGCAGGTGATTCTCAGATCCACCTCTATCAAATCAAATCAATTGTAATTATATAGCCCTTCTTACATCAGCTGATATCTCAAAGTTCTGTACAGAAACCCAGCCTAATACCCCAAACAGCAAGCAATGCAGGTGTAGAATCACGGTGGTTAGGAAAAACTCCCTAGAAAGGCCAAAACCTAGGAAGAAACCTAGAGAGGAACCAGACTATGAGGGGTGGCCAGGCCTCTTCTGGCTGTGCCGGGTGGAGATTATAACAGAACATGGCCAAGATGTTCAAATGTTTATAAATGACCAGCATGGTCAAATATGCAGACGACACCATTCTATATACATCTGGCCCTTCTTTGGACACTGTGCTAACTAACCTCCAGACGAGCTTCAATGCCATACAACACTCCTTCCGTGGCCTCCAACTGCTTTTAAATGCTAGTAAAACTAAATGCATGCTCTTCAACCTTCACTGCCCGCACCCGCACGCCCGACTAGCATCACTACACTGGACCGTTCTGACTTAGAATATGTGGACAACTACAAATACCTACGTGTCTGGCTAGATTGTAACCTCTCCTTCCAGACTCACATTAAGCATCTCCAATCCAAAATTAAATCTAGGACCGGCTTCTTATTTCGCAACAAAGCATCCTTCACTCATGCTGCCAAACATACCCTCGTAAAACTGACCATCCTACCGATCCTCGACTTCGGCGATGTCATTTACAAAATAGCCCCCAACACTCTACTCAGCAAACTGGATGTAGTCTATCACAGTGCCATCCGTTTTGTCACCAAAGCCCCATGTACTACCCACCACTGCGACCTGTATGCTCTCGTTGGCTGGCCCTCGCTACACATTCGTCGCCAAACAGGCCATCTATAAGTCTTTGCTAGGTAAAGCTCCGCCTTATCTCAGCTCACTGGTCACCATAACAACACCCACCCGTAGCACGCGCTCCAGCAGGTATATCTCACTGGTCATCCCCAATGCCAACACCTGCTTTGGCCGCCTTTCCTTCCAGTTCTCTGCTGCCAATGACTGGAATGAATTGCAAAAATCGCTGAAGTTGGAGACTTATATCTCCATCACTAACTTTAAACATCAGCTATCTGAGCAGCTAACCGATCGCTGCAGCTGTACATAGTCCATCTGTAAATAGCCCATCCAATCTACCTACCTCATCCCCATATTGTTTTTATTTACTTTTCTGCTCTTTTTCACACCAGTATCACTACTTGCACATCCCCATCTGCTCATCTATCACTCCAGTGTTAATTTGCTAAATTGTAATTACTTCGCTACTATGGCCTATTTATTGCCTTACCACCTCATGCCATTTGCACACACTGTATTTAGACTTTTTTTCTACCGTGTTATTGACTGTACGCTTGTTTAATCCATGTGTAACTCTGTGTTGTTTGTATCACTGCTTTATCTTGGCCAGGTCACAGTTGTAAATGAGAACTTGTTCTCAACAGGCCTACCTGGTTAAATAAATTTGAAAAAAATTAAAAGTCTGTTGGTTTTATTGTTTAGTAGCTACTGTTTTTTCCATTGGCCAACTTGTCAAATATAATATTGTTTAGCATGATATAATATATAAATATAATATAGTATCATTACTGTTGGTTATATTGTTTAGTATCATTACTGTTGGTTATATTGTTTAGTATCATTATAATTGGTTATATTGTTTAGTAGCATTACCGTTGGTTATATTGTTTAGTAGCATTACCGTTGGTTATATTGTTTAGTAGCATTACCGTTGGTTATATTGTTTAGTAGCATTACCGTTAGTTATATTGTTTAGTATCATTAGCGTTGGTTATATTGTTTAGTATCATTAGCGTTGGTTATATTGTTTAGTATCATTAGCGTTGGTTATATTGTTTAGTATCATTACCGTTGGTTATATTGTTTAGTATCATTAGCATTGGTTATATTGTTTAGTATCATTAGCGTTGGTTATATTGTTTGCGATCATTACCGTTGGTTATGTGTTTTAATCGTTATTAAAGATATGAGTCCCATGTAGTATTAATATTATTGATATTATTAATTACAAAGACATATGTTCCATGTAGTATTATTAGTATTATTAAATGTATGATTCAAATGTAGTATTATTATGACATAAGTCCCATGTAGTATTATTATTAAATATATATGTCCCATTTATTATTAAATATATATGTCCCATGTAGAATTATTATTAAATGTATATGTCCCATTTATTATTAAATGTATATGTCCCATGTAGTATTATTATTAAATGTATATGTCCCATGTAGTATTATTGTTAAATATATATGTCCCATGTAGTATTATTGTTAAATATATATGTCCCATGTAGTATTATTGTTAAATATATATGTCCCATGTAGTATTATTATTAAATGTATATGTCCCATGTGGTATTATTGTTAAATATATATGTCCCATGTAGTATTATTATTAAATGTATATGTCCCATGTAGTATTAGTACGTCCTATGTAGTATTATTACTATTAAAGATATACAGTGTATTCGAAAAGTATTCAGACCCTTCCACATTTCGTTACATTACAGCCTTATTCTAAAATGGATTAAATAGTTTTTTCCCTCAATCTATACGCTATAACCCATAATGACAAAGCAAAAACAGGTTTTGGATTTTTTTGCAAATGTATAAAGAAATACTGATATCACATTTACGTAGGTATTCAGACCCTTTACTCAGTACTTTGTTGAAGCACCTTTGGCAGCAATTACAGCCTCGAGTCTTCTTGGCTATGATGCTACAAGCTTGGCATACCTGTATTTGGCGAGTTTCTCCCATTCGCTGCAGATCCTTTCAAGCTCTGTCAGATTGGATGGGGAGTGTTGCTGCACAGCTATTTTCAGGTGTCTCCAGAGATGTTTGATTGGGTTCGAGTCCGGGCTCTGGCTGGGCCACTCAAGAACATTCAGAGACTTGTCCCGAAGCCACTCCTATGTTGTCTTGGCTGTGTGCTTAAGGTTGTTGTCCTGTTGGAAGATGAATCTTCGCCCCAGTTTGAGGTCCTGAGCGCTCTGGAGCAAGTTTTCATCAAGGATCTCTGTACTTTGATCTGTTCATCTTTCCCTCGATCCTGACTAGTCTCCCAGTCCCTGCCGCTGAAAAACATCAAATCAAATTTTATTTGTCACATGCGCCGAATACAACAGGTGTAGACCTTATTGTGAAATGCTTACTTACAAGCCCTTAACCAACAATGCAGTTTTAAGAAAATACAACCCAAAAAAGTAAGAGAAGAATAACAAATAATTAAAGAGCAGCAGTAAATAGCAATAGAGGGGCTATGTACAGGGAGTACCGGTACAGGGGCACCAGTGTCGAGGTCCCCACCGCATGATGCTGCCACCACCATTCTTTACCGTAGGGATGGCACCAGTTTTCCTCCAGATCTGCCATTCAGGCCAAAGAGTAAAGTTTTGTTTCATCAGATCAGAGAATCTTGTTTCTCATGGTCTGAAAGTCCTTTAGGTGCCTTTTGGCAAACTCTAAGCGGGTTGTCAAGTGCCTTTTTCTGAGGAGTGGCTTCCGTCTGACCACTCTACCATAAAGGCCTGATTGGTGGAGTGCTGCAGAGATGGTTGTCCTTCTGGAAGGGTCTCCCATCTCCACAGAGGAACTCACTGACCAAGGCCCTTCTCCCCCGATTGCTCAGTTTGGCTGGGCAGCCAGCTCTAGGAAGAGTCTTGGAGGTTCCAAACTTCTTCCATTTAAGAATGATGGAGGCCACTGTGTTCTTGGGGACCTTTAATGATGCAGAATATTTTTTGGTACCCTTCCCCATATCTGTGCCTTGACACAATCCTGTCTCGATGCTCTACGGACAATTCCTTTGACCTCATGGCTTGGTGTTTTCTCTGACATGCAATGTGGGACCTTATATAGACAGGTGTGTGCCGTTCCAAATCGTGTCCAATCATTTAAATTTACCACAGGTGGACTCCAATCAAGTTGTAGAAACATCTCAAGGATTATCAATGGAAACAGGATGCACCTGAGCTCAATTTCGAGTCTCATTGCAAAGGGTCTGAATACTTATGTAAATAAGGCATTTGTGTTTTTTACATTTTTTTTTACATTTGCAAACATTTCAAAAAACCTTTTTTTGCTTTGTCATTATGGGGAATTGTGTGTAGATTGTGTGTAGAAAAAAATACATTTTAGAATGAGTCTGTAATGTAACAAAATGTGGAAAATGTCAAGTGGTCTGTAACGTAGACACAGGGAGTCAGGAAGCAGGTGCAGTTAGTGATAACAAACATGGCGTGAAACAAAACAAGAGAAGCGTCTGACATAGAAACATAAACAATACCACCTGATGACTGATAGCAAAAGAGTGCTACGTAAAGGGTAAGTAATCAAGGGAGTAACGAAGTCCAGGTGTGACTGATAATGAGACGCAGGTGTGAGTAATGATGGTTGCCAGGTGTGCGTAAAGATGGGTTGCCAGGACCGGTGGTTAGTAGACCGGTGGCGTCGATCGCTGGAGAAGGGGAGTGGACGTGACAGGGTCTGAATACTTTCCGAATGCATTTCCCCATTTAGTATTTTAACTCTAACCCCGTTCCTGGAGAGATACCCTCCTGTAGGTTTTAACTCCAACCCTGTTCCTGGAGAGATACCTTCCTGTAGGTTATAACTCTAACCCTGTTCCTGGAGAGATGCCCTCCTGTAGGTTTTAACTCTAACCCTGTTCCTGGAGAGATACCCTCCTGTAGGTTATAACTCTAA
>NC_092087.1:2342321-2357112 GCF_045679555.1 Salvelinus alpinus
GGGATTAATTTTATCTCTATTTCTGCTTTTTGTGACTCCTCTCTTTGGCTGGAAAAATGTCTGTGTTTTCCTGTGACTGTGTACTGACCTAACATAATCGTTTGGTGTGCTTTCGACGTAAAGCCTTTTTGAAATCTGGATTCACAACAAGTGTAGCTTTAATTTAGTGTATTGCATGTGTGATTTCATGAAAGTAGAATTTTTATAGTAATTTATTTGAATTTGGCGCTCTGCATTTTCACTGGATGTTGGCCATGTGGGACGCTAGCAGACAAATCATCACAAACAGTAACCAGCCAAGTAGAAGAGTTACACAAGTCAGAAATAGAGATAAAATGAATCACTTACCTTTGATGATCTTCATATGGTTGCACTCAGAAGACATTTATTTACTCAATAAATGTTAGTTTTGTTCAATAAAGTCTCTCTTTATATCCAAAAACCTCCGTTTTGTTCGCGCGTTTTCTTCAGTAATCCACAGGCTCAAACGCAGTCACAACAGGCAGACAAAAAATCCAAATTGTATCCTTAAAGTTCATAGAAACATGTCAAACGATGTTTATATTCAATCCTCAGGTTGTTCTTAGCCTAAATAATAGATAACTATAACGTCTGCAATATAAAACGTAAACAAGAAAGGCGCGCTCTCTGGATTGCGCATGAAAAAGCTTTATGACACTTTAGGGTCCAGTCATTCAGACTGGTCTTACTCCCTCATTTTTCAGAATACAAGCCTGAAACAATTTCTAAAGACTGTTGACATCTAGTGGAAGGCATAGGAACTGCAATGTGAGTCCTAAGTCAATGGATACTGTAATGGCATTGAATAGAAAACTACAAAAATAAAGAAATCAACTTCCTGGATGGATTTTTCTCAGGTTTTTGCCTGCCAAATCAGTTCTGTTATACTCACAGTTAATATTTTAACAGTTTAGGAAACTTTAGAGTGTTTTCTATCCAAATCTACCAATATATATCCTAGCTTCTGGGCCTGAGTAGCAGGCAGTTTATTTTGGGCACACTTTTCATCCGGAGGTGAAAATAGTGCCCCCTACCCTAGAGAAGTTATTAACATATTTTAACATCAGAGAGATGAGATGAGAGAGATGAGAGACTTTTTACTGTTTCTTTTATTTCTTTACTTACCTATTGTTCACCTAATACCTTTTTTGCACTGTTGGTTAGAGCCTGTAAGTGATTTGAGATTGTGTGTGTCAGTGTTGCTCTGTTTGTCAAACTGCTCCACTGCCAGATGGATGGCTCTCTCCGAACCTCGCCCTTGGCAACACAGTCACAAATAGAGCACACTGGTACGTCATTTATTCTGTTGTTGTCTCTCTCTAGTTGAATGCATTCAGTTGTACAACTGACTAGGTATCCCCCTTCTGTCTGTCTGTCTGTCCGCCCCTCCCTCTCTCTCTTTCTCCTTCCAGACTCATTCAATCTAGAATCGGCTTCCTATTTCGTAACAAAGCATCCTTCACTCATGCTGCCAAACATACCCTCGTAAAACTGACCATCCTACCGATCCTCGACTTCCGCGATGTCATTTACAAAATAGCCTCCAACACTCTACTCAACAAATTGGATGCAGTCTATCACAGTGCCACCCGTTTTGTCACCAAAGCCCCATATACTACCCACCACTGCGACCTGTATGCTCTCGTTGGTTGGCCCTCGCTTCATACTCGTCGCCAAACCCACTGGCTCCAGGTCATCTACAAGTCTTTGCTAGGTAAAGCCCCGCCTTATCTCAGCTCACTGGTCACCATGGCAGCACCCACCCATAGCACGCACTCCAGCAGGTATATCTCACTGGTCACCCCCAAAGCCAATTCCTACTTTGGCTGCCTTTCCTTCCAGTTCTCTGCTGCCAATGACTGGAATGAACTGCAAAAATCACTGAAGCTGGAGACTCATATCTCCCTCACTAGCTTTAAGCATCAGCTGTCAGAGCAGCTCACAGATCACTGCACCTGTACATAGCACATCTGTAAATAGCCCATCCAACTACCTCATCCCCATACTGTATTTATTTATTTATCTTGCTCCTTTGCACCCCAGTATCTCTACTTGCACACTCATCTTCTGCACATCTACCATTCCAGTGTTTAATTGCTATATTGTAATTACTTCGCCACCATGGCCTATTTATTGCCTTTACCTCCCTTATCTTACCTCATTTGCTCACACCGTATATATACTTTCCTACTGTATTATTGACTGTATGTTTGTTTATCCTATGTGTAACTCTGTTGTTGTTTGTGTCGCACTGCTTTGCTTTATCTTGGCCAGGTCGCAGTTGTAAATGAGAACTTGTTCTCAACTGGCCTACCTGGTTAAATAAAGGTGAAATCAAATAAATAAATAAAAGTACCGGTACCCCTGTATATAGCCTCCACCTTGACTCTGTACCGGTACCCCCTGTATATAGCCTCCACATTGACTCTGTACCGGTACCCCCTGTATATAGCCTCCACATTGACTCTGTACCGGTACCCCCTGTATATAGCCTCCACATTGACTCTGTACCGGTACCCCCTGTATATAGTCTCACTATTGTTATTTTACTGCTGATGTTTAATTAATTTGTACTTTTATTATTATTATTTTTTTTACTTATCAATTTTTTACTTAACATGTTTTTCTTCATAACTCCTTAAAGCCTGGTTGGTTATGGGCTTGTAAGTCAGCATTTCACTGTAAGGTCTACACCTGTTGTATTTGGCGCATGTGACAAATTAAAATAGATTTGATTTGAATTAGGGTGTGCTGCGTGAATATGTGGTCTGTCGTACGGTAATTTGGTAAAAAGACAATTTGATATTTATTCAGTACATTGTTTTGACTGAGGAAATGTACGAGTCCGCTGTTAATGACTTCCCCAAGGCTGCTGTTGATGCATATCCCATGGTAGTCATGGTAGTTTAAGTATATCCAATTGGAATTTGTGGTTTGTGGTTTGTTGTATGTGTATTTTATAATTTCATTGAGGATACCATCAACACCACAGGTGTTTTTGGGTTGGAGGGTTTGTATTTTGTCCTGTAGTTCATTCAAGGTAATTGGAGAATCCAGTGGGTTCTGGTAGTCTTTAATAGTTGATTCTAAGATTTGTATTTGATCATGTATATGTTTATGCTCTTTGTTCTTTGATATAGAGCCTAAAAGATTGGAGAAGTGGTTTATCCGTATCTGCATTTTGGATAGATAATTCTTCATGTTGTTGTTTGTTTAGTGTTTCCAATTTTCCCAGAAGTGGTTAGTCTATTGATTCTTCAATTTCATTGAGCTGATTTCTGACGTGCTGTTCCTTCTTTTTCCGTAGTGTATTTCTGTATTGTTTTAGTAATTCACCATAGTGAAGGCGTAGGCTCAGGTTTTATGGGTCTCAATTTTTTTGGGTTGGAAAGGTTTCTTAATTTCTTTCTTAGGTTTTTCCTTTCTTCATCAAACCATTTGTCATTGTTATTTATTTTCTTTGGTTTTCTATTAGATTTTTTTTTATTTGATTGGGAAGCTGAGAGGTCATACTGTTTAGGTTTTCTATTGCCAAGTTTATACCTTCACTATTACAGTGGAACATTTTGTCCAGGAAGTTGTCTAAAAGGGTTTGAATTTGTTGTTGCCTAATTGTTTTTTGGTTGGTTTCCATTTTGGTGTGATCCGATAGGGGTGTCAGTGGGCTGACTGTAAACGCTCTGAGAGACTCTGGGTTGAAGTCTGTGATAAAGCAGTCTACAGTACTACCTACTAGATAGAGATGAGCTATAGGTTTACCTACCGTAAGAGTCCACTCGAAGCGTACGATTGACAATGTACTCCTGCAGTGTGCGACAGATTCCAGTGGGGGGATTCCAGTGGGGGGATATAGGTAGCACACAGGAGGACATTTTTCTCTGTTGAGATCATTTCCATTTGAATTACTAGTCCTTTCCCGGTTTCACACCTGGTAGTTTGGTGGATGGAACTCTCTCTCTCTCTATGTCCGTCTCCCCCTCCCTCTCTCTCTCTCCCTCTTCTCTGTCTGTCTCTCTCTGCCTTCTCTGTCTGTCTGTCTGTCTGTCTGTCTGTCTGTCTGTCTGTCTGTCTGTCTGTCTGTCTGTCTCCCTTCTCTGTCTCCCTTCTCTGTCTTCCTTCTCTGTCTCCCTTCTCTGTCTCCCTTCTCTGTCTCCCTTCTCTGTCTCCCTTCTCTCTCTCTCTTTCTCTCTCCTAAACTACAGCCTAAATACCCTGTCCTAAACCTCAGCCCCTACTCTGTCCTAAACTACAGCCTAAATACCCTGTCCTAAACCTCAGCCCCTACTTTGTCCTAAACTACAGCCTAAATACCCTGTCCTAAACTACAGCCCCTAACCCTGTCCTAAACTACAGCCTAAATACCCTGTCCTAAACCTCAGCCCCTACTTTGTCCTAAACTACAGCCTAAATACCCTGTCCTAAACTACAGCCCCTAACCCTGTCCTAAACTACAGCCTAAATACCCTGTCCTAAACCTCAGCCCCTACTCTGTCCTAAACTACAGCCTAAACACCCTGTCCTAAACTACAGCCCTCTACCCTGTCCTAAACTACAGCCCTCTACCCTGTCCTAAACTACAGCCTAAATACCCTGTCCTAAACTACAGCCCTCTACCCTGTCCTAAACTACAGCCCTCTACCCTGTCCTAAACTACAGCCCTCTACCCTGTCCTAAACTACAGCCCTCTACCCTGTCCTAAACTACAGCCCTCTACCCTGTCCTAAACTACAGCCCTCTACCCTGTCCTAAACTACAGTCCCTAACCCTGTCCTAAATCACAGCCCTCTACCCTGTCCTAAACTACAGCCCTCTACCCTGTCCTAAACTACAGCACCTAACCCTGTCCTAAATCACAGCCCTCTACCCTGTCCTAAACTACAGCCCTCTACCCTATCCTAAACTACAGCCCTCTACCCTGTCCTAAACTACAGCCCCTTACCCTGTCCTAAACTACAGCCCCTAACCCTGTCCTAAACTACAGCCCTCTACCCTGTCCTAAACTACAGCCCTAATCTAATGTGAAGTTGTTCACTTCCTTGACGTGATAGAAAAAACTAGCGGACCAGATGGTCTCAGTGAGCGTTGAGTCAAGAATGTGTTTTAAACAATCAATCCAAGATTAAGGACCTTAAAAGCAATCACAGCGCTTTGTTTTGACAAGGTAAAATATTCCTCAGAAATAATATTTACACCAGACAAGCATATTCTCACTAGGGGCTGGATGGGAGCTGGCTAGGGGCTGGCTGGTCCTATTAGGAGACCTACCCAGCTGGTCCTATTAGGAGACCCACCCAGCTGGTCCTATTAGGAGACCTACCCAGCTGGTCCTATCAGGAGACCCACCCAGCTGGTCCTATTAGGAGACCCACCCAGCTGGTCCTATTAGGAGACCCACCCAGCTGGTCCTATTAGGAGACATACCCAGCCGGTCCTATTAGGAGACCTACCCATCTGGTCCTATTAGGAGACCTACCCATCTGGTCCTATTAGGAGACCTACCCAGCCGGTCCTATTAGGAGACCTACCCAGCTGGTTCTATTAGGAGACCTACCCAGCTGGTCCTATTAGGAGACCTACCCAGCCGGTCCTATTAGGAGACCCACCCAGCTGGTCCTATTAGGAGACCCACCCAGCTGGTCCTATTAGGAGACCCACCCAGCTGGTCCTATTAGGAGACCTACCCAGCCGGTCCTATTAGGAGACCTACCCAGCCGGTCCTATTAGGAGACCTACCCAGCTGGTCCTATTAGGTAGACCCACCCAGCTGGTCCTATTAGGAGACCTACCCAGCTGGTCCTATTAGGAGACCTACCCAGCTGGTCCTATTAGGAGACCCACCCAGCTGGTCCTATTAGGAGACCCACCCAGCTGGTCCTATTAGGAGACCTACCCATCTGGTCCTATTAGGAGACCCACCCAGCCGGTCCTATTAGGAGACCCATCCAGCGGGTCCTATTAGGAGACCCACCCAGCTGGTCCTATTAGGCTCTGCTCTACACGTAAACACTCTGACATAATTTTGACAGTGTGCAGGTGTCCTCCTCCTGCTCTTTCTCTCCTCCTCTTCTTCCTCTCTCTCTCCTCTGCAGCACCGTGTAACTCATTAGAGACGAGCACGGCCGGCAGGTCGAGGACTCCCTACAACACCCCCCCCCCCCCCACAAGCACGGCCCGCCAGGTCGAGGACTCCCTACAACACCCCCCCCCCCCCCCACGAGCACGGCCGGCAGGTCGAGGACTCCCTACAACACCCCCCCCCCACGAGCACGGCCGGCAGGTCGAGGACTCCCTACAACACCCCCCCCCCCACGAGCACGGCCGGCAGGTCGAGGACTCCCTACAACACCCCCCCCCCACGAGCACGGCCTGCCAGGTTGAGGACTCCCTACAACACCCCCCCCCCCCCCCACAAGCACGGCCCGCCAGGTCGAGGACTCCCTACAACACCCCCCCCCCCCCCCCCACGAGCACGGCCGGCAGGTCGAGGACTCCCTACAACACCCCCCCCCCCACGAGCACGGCCGGCAGGTCGAGGACTCCCTACAACACCCCCCCCCCCACGAGCACGGCCGGCAGGTCGAGGACTCCCTACAACACCCCCCCCCCCCCACGAGCACGGCCTGCCAGGTTGAGGACTCCCTACAACAGCCCAGTCAGTGTACCTTGACCCCATGTGAGCCATAAGGCTGGGTAACAAGAGGCAGAGGGAGGCCAGGCTTTGACCAATGACCTACAACCCAACCCTCCAGAACTACAATGGTTCTGATGGATAGCCTGTGAGAGGCCCAGGCTGCCTGTTTGTATATAAGAGCAGTCATTTGTCTTTCCTGTAGCCCAGCCGCTCTCTCCGACTAGTGCATGTCCCTGGGCCTGGAAATAATTGATTTCCCCTCCAGGATGGAGAAGCTGTCTTCATTAAAGTATGGGGATTCTAGTGGGGGGATATAGGTGGCACACAGGAGGAAATATTTCTCTGTTGAGATCATTTCCTTTAGAATTTCTAGCCAAATGTAAAATGTTCCTGTTTTGATTAATTTAATAGAGTGAGTTAGGTCTGCTCTATACCAAATTAGCATAGCCCGTGAGTCCCTTCCCTGTTTCACACCTGGTAGTTTGGTGGATGGGTCTCTCTATCACTCTCCTCCCCCTCTCTGTCTGTCTCTCCATCTCTCTCTGTCTCTCCCCCTCTCTCTCTCTGTCTCTCCCGCTCTGTCTGTCTCTCTGCCTGTCTCTCTGTCTCTCCCTCTCCCTCTTTCTGTCTGTCTCCCCCTCTCTCTCTGTCCCCCCCCCTCCCTCTCTATCTGTCTCTCTCCCTCTCTGTCTCTCTCTGTCTCTGTCTCTCTCTGTCTCAGGAGTGCTGTGTGTTTGTGACATGAAGGTAAGCTAACTAACAGCAGCATGCTGAGGAGTGCAGAAAGCACCAAGCGCTGCTACCCTCTCCTGTCACTCTGGAATTAATAACCATTGATTTGTGTTTAATGCTCAATGTTCCCTCTATTATTACAGACAGAACACAGCAGACAGAGTGGACTGGGGAACACAGCAGGCAGAGTGGACTCTCTTCTCTCTCTCTCTCTCTCTCTCTCTCTCTCTCTCTCTCTCTCTCTCTCTCTCTCTCTCTCTCTCTCTCTCTCTCTCTCTCTCTCTCTCTCTCTCTCTCTCTCTCTCTCTCTCTCTCTCTCTCTCTCTCTCTCTCTCTCTCTCTCTCTCTCTCTCTCTCTCTCTCTCTCTCTCTCTCTCTCTCTCTCTCTCTCTCTCTCTCTCTCTCTCTCTCTCTCTCTCTCTCTCTCTCTCTCTCTCTCTCTCTCTCTCTCTCTCTCTCTTCGGATGCCAAATAGCTTGACCAAATGTTACTAACATTTCAGATAGCATCCTATTAAGGAATAATACTCTGAATGAGGTCAGAATCAGATGGAGGGAGGGGGAAAAGGAGCAAAACAATGTTTTGGTGCTATATAGAACGTTTTATTAATGGTTCTATAAAGAACCTTAGGAAAGGGTTACTTAAAGCATCATAAAGGGATACACTATGGTTAAAGTCAAACAACTTTTTTTTTTTCATGTGGCATTTTCCTTCTCTATGAAATTGAGTTTTAATCTTCCATTATTATAGGCCTGGTGCCAATAACAGGAAAACTAAGATGGTACATGGATTTAGAACCGAATTAAAATGTCCTGTAAAATACCGTGTCGAGAGGAATACGCTCACTTCTCCTTTCTGTTGTCATAGTCTGCATCCCAAATGGCACCCTATTCCCTATATAGTGCACTACATTTGACCAGTCCTATGGGCCCTGGTTGAAAGTAGTGCACTACATTTGACCAGTCCTATGGGCCCTGGTTGAAAGTAGTGCACTACATTTGACCAGTCCTATGGGCCCTGGTTGAAAGTAGTGCACTACATTTGACCAGTCCTATGGGCCCTGGTTGAAAGTAGTGCACTACATTTGACCAGTCCTATGGGCCCTGGTTGAAAGTAGTGCACTACATAGGAAATACAGTGCCTTTTTCTTTTTTAGTGGATCAGCTTTAATATAGCAGATAGATTGTTGCTTGCATCAATGTAACTGTCTGCATCATTTCCAATCCTCCATATATTTTTGTGGTAAATATATACACTGCTCAAAAAAATTAAGGGAACACTAAAATAACACGTCCTAGATCTGAATGAATGAAATATTCTTATTAAATGCTTTTTTCTTTACATAGTTGAATGTGCTGACAACAAAATCACACAAAAATTATCAATGGAAATCAAATTGATCAACCCATGGAGGTCTGGATTTGGAGTCACACAAAATTAAAGTGGAAAACCACACTACAGGCTGATCCAACTTTGATGTAATGTCCTTAAAACAAGTCAAAATGAGGCTCAGTAGTGTGTGTGGCCTCCACGTGCCTGTATGACCTCCCTACAACGCCTGGGCATGCTCCTGATGAGGTGGCGGATGGTCTCCTGAGGGATCTCCTCCCAGACCTGGACTAAAGCATCCGCCAACTCCTGGACAGTCTGTGGTGCAACGTGGCGTTGGTGGATGGAGCGAGACATGATGTCCCAGATGTGCTCAATTGGATTCAGGTCTGGGGAACGGGCGGGCCAGTCCATAGCATCAATAACCTTCCTCTTGCAGGAACTGCTGACACACTCCAGCCACATGAGGTCTAGCATTGTCTTGCATTAGGAGGAACCCAGGGCCAACCGCACCAGCATATGGTCTCACAAGGGGTCTGAGGATCTCATCTCGGTACCTAATGGCAGTCAGGCTACCTCTGGCGAGCACATGGAGGGCTGTGCGGCCCCACAAAGAAATGCCACCCCACACCATGACTGACCCACCGCCAAACCGGTCATGCTGGAGGATGTTGCAGGCAGCAGAACGTTCTCCACGGCGTCTCCAGACTCTGTCACGTCTGTCACATGTGCTCAGTGTGAACCTGCTTTCATCTGTGAAGAGCACAGGGCGCCAGTGGCGAATTTGCCAATCTTGGTGTTCTCTGGCAAATGCCAAACGTCCTGCACGGTGTTGGGCTGTAAGCACAACCCCCACCTGTGGACGTCGGGCCCTCATACCACCCTCATGGAGTCTGTTTCTGACCGTTTGAGCAGACACATGTACATTTGTGGCCTGCTGGAGGTCATTTTGCAGGGCTCTGGCAGTGCTCCTCCTTGCACAAAGGCGGAGGTAGCGGTCCTGCTGCTGGGTTGTTGCACTCCTACAGCCTCCTCCACGTCTCTTGATGTACTGGCCTGTCTCCTGGTAGCGCCTCCATGCTCTGGACACTACGCTGACAGACACAGCAAACCTTCTTGCCACAGCTCGCATTGATGTGCCATCCTGGATGAGCTGCACTACCTAAGCCACTTGTGTGGGTTGTAGACTCCATCTCATGCTACCACTAGAGTGAAAGCACCGCCAGCATTCAAAAGTGACCAAAACATCAGCCAGGAAGCATAGGAACTGAGAAGTGGTCTGTGGTCACCACCTGCAGAACCACTCCTTTATTGGGGGTGTCTTACTAATTGCCTATAATTTCCACCTGTTGTCTATTCCATTTGCACAACAGCATGTGAAATTTATTGTCAATCAGTGTTACTTCCTAAGTGGACAGTTTGATTTCACAGAAGTGTGATTGACTTGGAGTTACATTGTGTTGTTTAAGTGTTCCCTTTATTTTTTTGAGCAGTGTATATTTATCTATATACATACACATACCCACATATACACTAATGTTCAAAAGTTTGGGGTCATTTAGAAATGTCCTTGTTTTTGAAAGAAAAGCACATTTTTTGTCCATTAAAATAACATCAAATTGATCAGAAATACAGTGTAGACATTGATAATGTTGTAAATTACTATTGTAGCTGGAAAGGCAGATTTTTTAATGGAATATCTACATAGGCGTACAGAGGCCCATTATCAGCAACCATCACTCCTGTGCTACAATGGCACGTTGTGTTAGCTAAGTTTATAATTTTAAAAGGCTAATTGATCAGTAGAAAACCCTTTTGAAATTATGTTAACGCATCTGAAAACTGTTGCTCTAATTAGCAATAAAAACTGGACTTCTTTAGACTAGTTGAGTATCTGGAGCATCAGCATTTTTTGGGTTCGATTACAGGCTCTAAATGGTTAGAAACAAAGACCTTTCTTCTGAAACTCGTCAGTATATTTTTGTTCTGACAAATGACGGCTATTCCATGTGAGAAATTGCCAAGAAACTGAAGATCTCGTACAATGCTGTGTACTACTCCCTTCACAGAACAGCGCAAACTGTCTCTAACCAGAATAGAAAGAGGAGTGGGAGGCCCCGGTGCACAACTGAGCAAGAGGACAAGTACATCAGAGTGTCTAGTTTGAGAAATAGACACCTCACAAGTCCTCTACTTGCAGCTTCATTAAATAATACCCACAAAACACCAGTCTCAACGTCAACAGTGAAGAGGCGACTACGGGATGCTGGTCTTCTAGACACGTATATCTCACTAGGTCAGGGTATTTAAGCCTCCGTATATCCACAAATTCTTTATATAACCAACAGGTTAAGTCTGTATTCCCTTATGTCAATTAAGCCCCATATACTAGCCACCACTATATAATGAAGTGAGGGCCCTCACTTCATTTTCATCGCCAAACCCACTGGCTCCAGGTCATCCATAAGTCTTTGCTAGGTAAAGCCCCACCTTATCTCAGCTTACTGGTCACCATAGCAACACCCACCCGTAGCACACGCTCCAGCAGGTATATCTCACTGGTCACCCCCAAAGCCAACACTTCCTTTGGCCGCCTTTCCTTCAAGTTCTCTGCTGCCAATGACTGGAACGAATTGCAAAAATCTCTGAAGCTGGAGACTTATATCTCCCTCTCTAACTTTAAGCATCAGCTGTCAGAGCATCTTACCGATCACTGCACCTGTACACAGCCAATCTGTAAATAGCACACCCGACTACCCCCTTTCGATAACCAACAGGTTAAGTCTGATACCACCCTTTCGATAACCAACAGGTTAAGTCTGATACCACCCTTTCGATAACCAACAGGTTAAGTCTGATACCACCCTTTCGATAACCAACAGGTTAAGTCTGATACCACCCTTTTGATAACCAACAGGTTAAGTCTGATACCACCCTTTCGATAACCAACAGGTTAAGTCTGATACCACCCTTTTGATAACCAACAGGTTAAGTCGGATACCACCCTTTCGATAACCAACAGGTTAAGTCGGATACCACCCTTTCGATAACCAACAGGTTAAGTCTGATACCACCCTTTCGATAACCAACAGGTTAAGTCTGATACCACCCTTTCGATAACCAACAGGTTAAGTCTGATACCACCCTTTTGATAACCAACAGGTTAAGTCTGATACCACCCTTTCGATAACCAAAAGGTTAGGTCTGTATTCCTGATACCATCCCTTTATATAACCAACAGGTTCATTCTGTATTCTTGATATCACCCCCAGTAGATAACTAACAGGTTAAGTCTGATATCACATCCGCACGTTCGCACTGAGCTAAAGGGCAGAGCTGCTGCTTTCAAGGAGCGCGACTCTAACCCAGAAGCTTATAAGATATCCCGCTATGCCCTCTTACCAACCATCAAACAGGCAAAGCATCATTACATGACTAAGATCGAATTGTACTACACCGGCTCCGACGCTCGTTGAATGTGGCAAGGCTTGCAAACTGTTACAGTCTACAAAGGGAAGTACTGCCAAGAACTGCCCAGTGACACGAGCTTACCAGACGAGCTAAATTACTTCTATGCTCGCTTTGAGGCAAGTATCACTGAAACATAAAATAAAATAAAATGTCATTAGTCACATGCACCGAATACAACACTTGTAGACCTTACAGTGAAATGCTTACTTACAAGCCCCTAACCAACAAAGCAGTTAAAAAAAATACGAATAAGAATTTATAAAAATTGTGTTTTTTTATTTCACCTTTATTTAACCAGGTAGGCCAGTTGAGAACAAGTTCTCATTTACAACTGCGACCTGGCCAAGATAAAGCAAACCAGTGTGACACAAACAACAACACAGAGTTACACATGGAATAAACAAACATACAATCAATAACACAATAGAAAAAAAGTATATATACAGTGTGTGCAAATGGCATGAGGAGGTAAGGCAAGAAATAGGTCATAGTAGCGAAGTAATTACAATTTAGCAAATTAACAGTGGAGTGATAGATGTGCAGATGATGATGTACATGTAGAAATACTGTTGTGCAAAAGAGCAGAAAAGTAAATAAAAACAATATGGGGATGAGGTAGGTAGATTGGATGGGCTATTTACAGATGGGCTATGTACAGCTGCAGCGATCAGTTAGCTGCTCAGATAGCTGATATTAAAGTTAGTGAAAGAGATATACAGTTGAAGTCAGAAGTTTACATACACCTTAGCCAAATACATTTAAACTCAGTTTTTCACAATTCCTGACATTTAATCCTAGTAAAAATTCCCTGTCTTAGGTCAGTTAGGATCACCACTTTATTTTCAGAATGTGAAATGTCAGAATAATAGTAGAGAGAATTATTTATTTCGGCTTTTATTTCTTTCACATTCCCAGTGGGTCACAAGTTTATATGCACTCAATTATTATTTGTTAGTATTGTCTTTAAATTGTTCCACTTGGGTCAAATGTTTCGGGTAGCCTTCCACAAGATTCCCACAATAAGTTGGGTGAATTTTGGCCAATTCCTCCTGACAGAGCTGGTGTAACTGAGTCAGGTTTGTAGGCCTCCTTGCTCACACACACTTTTTCAGTCCTGCCCACAAATATTTCTATAGGATTGAGGTCAGGGCTTTGTGATGGCCACTCCAATATCTTGACTTTGTTGTCCATAAGCCATTTTGCCACAACTTTGGAAGTATGCGTTGGGTCAATGTCCATTTGGAAGACCCATTTGTGACCAAGATTGAACTTTCTGACTGATGTCTTGAGATATTGCATCAATATATCCACATAAATTTTCCTCCATCATGGAGGAAACCTGACTCAGTTACACCAGCTCTGTCAGGAGGGAATGGGCCAAAATTTACCCAACTTATTGTGGGAAGCTTGTGGAAGGCTACCCGAAATGTTTGACCCAAGTTAAACAATTTAAAGGCATTGCTACCAAATACTAAATTAGTGTATGTTAACTTCTGACCCACTGGGAATGTGATGAAAGAAATAAAAGCTGAAATAATGTCACGCTCAGACCTTAGAGATCCTTTATTCTCTATGTTGGTTAGGTCAGGGTGTGACTAGGGTGGGCATTCTAGTTTCTTTATTTCTAGGTTGGCCTGGCAGCTGTCTATCTTTGTCTCTGATTGGGGATCATACTTAGGCAGCTTTTTCCCACCTGTTGGTTATGGGATCTTGTTCTTGTATTGTTGCCGACAAAGCTGCACGTTCGTTTCTTTGCTCTGTATTGTTTTTGTGCCGGTTCTCATAATAAAAGATGATGAACCCAAACCACGCTGCATTTTGGTCCGATTCTTACAACAACGTACGTGACAAATAAATCATTCTCTCCACTATTATTCTGACATTTGTAGTAGTAACATAAGGCAACTGGATGCTAATGGTAGAAGAGACATATAGTCTGACAATTCCAATAAGACACATACTAGAGAAATATGCCTAAGACAATTGGACACATTAATGAAAGGGGGAGACACATGGTCTGCTGACCTGACACACTAATGATAAAAAGGACCCATAGTCAGCTCCTTCTAAAAAGAAGGCGTATAGTACAGAATCTGCTGATTCCAATAAAGGCAAACTGAACAAAGAGTACATTGACACATTATGCTGACACACTAAAGATAGAGGGATCCATAGTCAGCTGCTTCTAAACAGAGGTTTATAAGACAGAATCTGCTGATTCCAATAAAGGCAAACAAAACAAAGAGTACATTGACACATTATGCTGACACACTAGGATGGAGGGTCCGGCCACCATTGTAGTCTAGCTGAGAGCAGATGTGGGCGTTATTGGGCGTGAACAAGCGGGAAGCTTGAACTAGAGGATAGTGGTGGCGAATGACTTGAGAAGGGAGACTTCATTTGCATAAGGGATGGACATAGTGCTATGTGTGTATAAATATAGGAGCTAAGGCTCTGGGAGAGGGGGGGTTCCGCGGTGGGTGTTCCGCAGGGTGTGTTCCGCGGGGTGTGTTCCGCGGGGACATTCCAGATTGTGATACAATTTGTATTAAAAATCTTATTTGAGTTCACAAAGTTCTTGTAAGAGTTATATTTGAAGTGATTTTC
>NC_092087.1:2357212-2382211 GCF_045679555.1 Salvelinus alpinus
ATAAGGCAACTGGATGCTAATGGTAGAAGAGACATATAGTCTGACAATTCCAATAAGACACATACTAGAGAAATATGCCTAAGACAATTGGACACATTAATGAAAGGGGGAGACACATGGTCTGCTGACCTGACACACTAATGATAAAAAGGACCCATAGTCAGCTCCTTCTAAAAAGAAGGCGTATAGTACAGAATCTGCTGATTCCAATAAAGGCAAACTGAACAAAGAGTACATTGACACATTATGCTGACACACTAAAGATAGAGGGATCCATAGTCAGCTGCTTCTAAACAGAGGTTTATAAGACAGAATCTGCTGATTCCAATAAAGGCAAACTGAACAAAGAGTACATTGACACATTATGCTGACACACTAAAGATAGAGGGATCCATAGTCAGCTGCTTCTAAACAGAGGTTTATAAGACAGAATCTGCTGATTCCAATAAAGGCAAACAAAACAAAGAGTACATTGACACATTATGCTGACACACTAAAGATAGAGGGATCCATAGTCAGCTGCTTCTAAACAGAGGTTTATAAGACAGAATCTGCTGATTCCAATAAAGGCAAACAAAACAAAGAGTACATTGACACATTATGCTGACACACTAGGATGGAGGGTCCGGCCACCATTGTAGTCTAGCTGAGAGCAGATGTGGGCGTGATTGGGCGTGAACAAGTAGGAAGCTTGAATACTATGTGTGGATAAATAGAGTAGCTGGAGTTCTGAGAAAGAAAAAGTGTTCCGCGGGGTGTGTCCCGCGGGGACATGCCAGTGGGCTGTACAGTTGTAATAAAGAGCATGTTTGATTTTAAAAGTTCTGGTAAGCGTTGTATTTGAAAGTGATTTTCTACGACATAATTGGCGAGCTAGCCAGGAGCTGATAGGGACTGGGACGTTCTTGGCTGATGATGGGTTCTTTGGACAATCTAAACAAACAGAGGTGGCCGCCCAACTATATACGGTAAGCAAGTTCTTACAATAGTTGAAATGTTTGTGTGGATTGCTTCAGAGTCCTGTCTCAGCGGGAGGAATGTCATGTAGGTCTCTCTCTCAAATTTCCTAAAAACGATAAAAACGAAAGAACTTTTGAATTCAAATAAATGTGCATGCATGTGTGAGTTTGGGTTTTGTATGAATGCGCATGTCTAGAGATTGAGTGAACTGGAACTGTGAACTTTGATTGTGTCGGGTGTTTGGCTGGGGGGAGCGGGCATTTGTTCTGGTTGGACTGCTCGAGACAGGTTCATGTGTCTGGTTTGATTGGGGGAGTTGTTCCGTCTGATTCTGCTTGGCCGGGTTCGACCGTATCAGGATCTGTTTTGGGATGTGCGTAAACACACCTCAGTCAACCTGAGCGGGCGACTCGTGTCGGGTGTGTGTGATTCGGACTGCCCCTCTCGTCGGACCATTCATTTTGAGCAGCCTTGTGTGGGCTGATCGGCGCAACTGTTTGTACTCTCTAGTTGAGCGGCTGGGCTCAGGCGCAGGGCTACAACAAGTAGCTTATACAGTCAAAGCATAAAACAGTAGGTTGTAGGAAAACGTTAGCCCGATTGTGCGGCGTTCAACTGAAAAAGTGGCTTATACAGTCAAAGCATAAAACAGTAGGTTGTAGGAAAACGTTAGCCCGATTGTGCGGCGTTCAACTGCAAAAGTAGCTTATACAGTCAAAGCATAAAACAGTAGGTTGTAGGAAAACGTTAGCCCGATTGTGCGGCGTTCAACTGCAAAAGTAGCTTATGCAGTCAAAGCATAAAACAGTAGGTTGTAGGAAAACGTTAGCCTGATTGTGCGGCGTTCAACTGCAAAAGTAACTTATATGGTCAAAGCATAAATCAGTAGGTTGTAGGAAAACGTTGGCCCGATTGTGCGGCGTTCAACTGCAAAAGTAACTTATACGGTCAAAACATAAATCAGTAGTTAAATAAATATTCATAGTTTCCGCTTTGAAAGGAGGACTGTTTGAGTGAAGTAGTAGGTGCAGGAAAAACGTTGGCCCGATTGTGCGGCGTTCAAATGCAAAAGAAATCCTGCGAATAAAAAACCGCTCTGTCTAGCTACCAGGGTTTGGTAATTCAGTAGGTCACGCCACAATACTACTCTAAGAATAGAAGAAAAGATAAGTATTGGGGGTTGAATAGGATATGAAGACAAGCTGATCCGATTAGACAGTAGTCTCGTCATATTGTAGAAGTCTAGGCTTATGTAGAAGGAAGTGAATTAAGTCAATAAAGAAAGACTGAGTTGTTTTGAGGTAAAAACAAAGGGATTGAATGAACGGATGAAACATAAAAGGATGAATGATAATGTTGTAAGAAATGAGTAGATCTGTGTAAAAATAGAAGATTAGGAAGGAAAGATGAGTTGTGTGTGTATGTAGGCAGAACGTCCAGGAGAGGGAGCGCGCAGCTCTCCTGTGACAGAGTAGAGTTGATGCTGTAGTATTCAGAAATAATGTATGTACTGTATAGAGTAGGCTTCGATAAAAGAAATTAAGTGATGTGACAAATGAATTATTAATTGGAAAGGAGATTGGCTCTAACTCGGAAAAATAGTAAATAAAAGGTGTAGAAATACATGGGAGTATTTAGGAAAAATAAATAAATAAATAGTCGCATGGGACCAAAATGTGAAGCTCGATTTGTAGGCGTTCTGATGTCAACATTCTATCATCAGAAAATACATTGCGATGAGGTTGTGTGTGTGGTTCCTCTAGTCCTCGCAGACGTGCGGGTGATTGGCAGAACTATTGACAAGATCTAAGAACCAATAAGAAAATAGCTCTCTGTTCTGGATATAGGTATATCGGGTAGTGTAATGTGACATTAGAACTTAGTGCGGTAGTAGGAAATGCCGCTATACAAGAGTTTATTTCCTTGTCAAAATAACAAACAACTAATTGGTTTGAGGTTAGTGAGAATGGAATTTTTTACTTGTCGGTGTATAGTCTCTGAGCGAACAATGAGTGTTTCATAAGAGATTACAGTTTATATGTGGTCAAGAAGAAGTATTGGATCACGTTTGACATCTAGTAAAATAACGATGGAATTTTAATTGTTAGACAGTCTATACCACAATTCTCTGGAACTGTTAAAGACGCTTTAGAATAAAATCTATGGATAAGTAAAATTATTGGTTTGCTGACTAAAAGGTAACGTTGTGAATATTAACAATATGTACACTTTCTTTTCCAGAAAGAATAAGGGAAAAAAAGGGTTTTTTAATCTTCTCTGGTCAACAATGTCATTGGAGACTGCATTACTGTGGAAAGCAGTTAATTAAAGTCAGCCGCTTTAAAAATAAAAATATCTGGATAAGGCTAAAACATGGAGTTCTGGATGAGTGAGTCCAGTCCCTTTGCGATTATTGGCTTATGATTTACTACTAAGTGCACCATGTACTGGGAATGAATATACATTAGTAGGTTTATTGGAAGGGTTTTTTCCAATTCAGTTTCAAATTGGGTATGCAAAAGGATGAACATGTTTTTGAAAAATGTATTTAAGTTGCTCCTAAAGAAAGGGGGAGTGGAAACATTTTAATGGTGTCAAAATGCCCTGAATCCTAAGAATTTCCTGTGAAAGACTGATCACCTTTTACTAGAAATTGTTGAAACAGGTGGGATTTACTTATAAAATGTTTAAAAGACACCAGGCTCTATTCAAACTGTATGATTACTTTGAAAATCTATTATGTCCCTGGGAAAATTATGAAGAGTTGTACCCTTAAATTGAATAAGTTATTCGAATAGGTTTATTTAAATTTTTATTTTTGATATAACATGGGTTCATGGGTAAAACTATCAGTTCCTTGGGGTTATGGTCTTTGGATAAATACACAAATGTGTTTTGTTCATTCTGCATATAGAAAGTGATGAAAGTTACTCCAAAGGGTTTTGTTGATAAATACCTCATCTGTAATTCGTCTGAGAAATCACCGGTAGAATAAGGGAGTTATCATAGAAGGTGACGTCAGAATGCTTTAAGGCATGGGAGAGAATATCACTACAAGTGGGTGTGGAGCTCAAACCCACCCTAACCGGCTGAATAGTGAGGGACAACTGTGTCTGATGACCTGTGAACTGTATCTAAAACAGACGTGCTGAAATGACATTATATTTGTTGGGAGACTAATGACTTAAAGGAATTGGGGTACTGACCTTTTTATTATCAGGCCACTCATGAGAGAAACTGAGACAAAAGGGCTATTGGGAAAATAGATAGTACTGGTAATAAAAGTGTTTAGTATAAATGTTAATTATTAAAGGGATGTTGTGTATTGAATAGATAGGGTCAAATTTGAGTTAAAGTAAACACTAAGGACTGTTATCCTGAATATTGGATTGGGAAAAGTATTTCAAAATAACTGTTTAGTTATTTAGATATAGCACTGTTTAAATTTAATAGGCCTAGGGCCACTCTGGAAAATACTCCTGAGACAAGGAGGTTGACAACTTACAGAGGATTGGATAAGGTTTTTTGTTTATTTTGTTTTATAATATCATTGGAATTGTAATGATAAAACTTTTATAACATAATGGAATAAAAAGGTATTCTGTTGTGCAATGTTACCCAAGGATGAAGAAGACAGAGACCAACAATAACATTGGCATAGAATGAAACGGATGGACGTTTTCCATTACATTAAAAATAGTGGTAATATTGCAAATGTGCAATTATTATAATTTATTTTTTCTCTTTTTCTCGTTTGGTCAATTTATTTGTTTTGAGGAACATAAGGTTGTGAATATGTTCCTCAGGAGGGAATGATATCTATTTTAAATTGACTTAAGGATGTTTTAAGTATGTATCAAACAATGGCAGTTATGGGTTAGGGGACTTATAAATGAAGGTAATGGTAGTAAAGGGGTGTTATTTCTAGAAATATGTATAAAAATAGAGATAATTCACAGAAAAGGAAAGACAGCTGGCTGTGTAAACTATAGGGACAATTCTAAAAGTAAATAGAACAATTCACATATCTAAAGATATGGTAAAAAGAATAAGTGGTGGCATTTTGAACATTAGAGCAAAAGTTTAAGAAACTTATGACATAGTTTTGTTAGGATTGGATATTCTTCCAACTGGAAGACGCTTGACTGATTACATGTTATTTTACAGCAGTTGCCGTAGGGACCATCATTTAACTATCATTATGAATATTTCTGTGGCAGGAGGCCAGGTATTGAGGCAGAATGTTTACATAGGGCTGATATTAAAAATTAAGATTTAGTGATCTTGCTATAAGAAGGAAGTCTGTTGTCAGGAAATAACCCATGTGTTAGTGTGTATGTCCTCAGGAAAAAACAGCCAGAAATGGAAGGGCTTGGGCTGCATTCTGGAGACTGAGTGTACATCAAGATACACCAGGCTGGTGGTATACTTCTTACAACACTGCAGTGGTAAAGTTCTTTATGTCTCTCTTTGGTGGGTGCATAAGTCTCACGAGAAGTAAGGTCCAGCTGAATAATGGGTGAGCTTGAAAACACCATGACAGAGGATGTGGAATCAGAGAGAGAAAGAGAAAGAGATTAGATTCCACTATAGACATACTGGGTTGAGTTTGGAGGCTACTTGTTTTATTTTTAATACATCATGTGAAAGAGAATGGATGATAGGATATTATACTCTAAACAAACATGTTAAAGGGATTGATATGAAAGCATATACAGTGTTGAATTAATTCAAGAAGAGAGAATGTTAATTGTAGGTTATGCACATGATTATCAGTTGAAATGGAGTAGATGGGAAACTAAGTAAAAATGACATGATTTGGGAACACCTCTCAGAACCTGTGGCCGAAAGGGGAAGACTGGGTGGAAGCATGAGGAAGCTTTTTAGGGCTTTTATTTTTGTGGAGTCCAGCAGAAAAGTATCCTGGAGGCATAGAGTCAGGTAAAGAGAGAGTGGGAATTGTCATGGTCTCAGATTTCAGTTTGCATGAATATATTTATGCATAACACATAACATTGACAATGCTGTTATGTTTTGTCTGTTGTTTTCCAAGTCTTATGTTTAGGAAACCAGAAGGAGAGGGGTTCGCCAGCTTCAGCTGGAATGTCTGTTTGTTGTGTGATGAGTGATGGAAGTAAGAGGATGTATGGTGCAATCTTAGAACAGAGGCCATAAGTCTCTAAGTATGAATGCTTCACAGAAAGAAGGCAGAAACCTGAGCCAGGATGAGAGGTTCTACGTCTGATGATCCAAGGGGACCAGAAGGACTTCTCCCAGTGATACCAGGAGATCTAGTCCACGTTCAAGTGTTCCGGAGGAAGTGGGATCAACCGAGGAGAGATGGACCCTATGAGGTGGCCAAAGCAACAAGAACGGCCGTCCAAGTGAAAAGAAGCCAGACGTGATACCATCTGAACCACTGCAGCTGAGTCCCAACAGAGAGAAGGACACAACCACATAGAGATGAGGACACAGAGGATGCTGATTCACCAGGAGGGAGCCTGGAGGGAGCAGGAGCAGCGGAAACGATTGAGATGCCAGGGAGGAGCCAAGAAAACAGTAAATGAAGTGAAAGCCAAAATACGACAAGTGCACCGACTAATGCACCCAGAAGAGGAGGAGAGGCCTCACAAGGCACAGAATGAGAAGATCTTTTCTCTAAAAATTGGAACCCTTCCAGATGGAAGTTAAGTCCGGCCTGAGGAGGGAGCCTCAGGTGAAGAAAGAGGAGGAAAAGTCCTGCAAGCTGAAGAAAATGGGGATTTCCTCACAATTGACTTTTAAACTTTTGAATGGTCTCCTTTACAGACAATTGAAGTTAGAACAACAAAAGAATAATGACATTGACATAACAGAAGCAACAGTGAATGCTAGTATAGAAACAACAGACTAATGCACAATCAAGATGTATGGTGGAAGCAGGAAGAGAAGAAAGGAATCAGCCGAACAATCCAAAAAGACTGACAAGGTTAGAATCTCTGTTCCACCTCAATTTATAACAGAAGCAGGAGAACTGAAGTCTATCTCAATCATAAGGATCAAACCCTTACTGGAGATGGCACTCTGTGGATGGACACATCACCAAACAAAGGGACAAGTCGTTTGGGACCCGAAAGGATGTGACCTGACATTAATCAAAGAGAAAGACGAGAGGGTGCTCATCATGAATCAGATTGAACCAGTTGAAGGTGAAGAATTAATAGTTGAAATAACAAGAACAACAGTGACCGAAGGGAGTAGCACCACGGTCATTAAGATTGATCCTACCCCTGCACCTGAACAGGAAGAACCTGTGACAACAACAAGGGTGGCGGCTGCTGTGACGACCACAGTAGCTACCACTAGATGACATCGACTGCCCTTACCAAGCAGACCACCGTGCCAACAAAGCAATCTGAGACATCAGTCAGGAGAGTTTTTACTGATATTTGAAACTTTCTGATAAACTCTAATGATCTACCTCAAGATAAGAACATTGAAAAAGCAACAGAATTAGATATATCTCATGCTTCATCAAATATGTAATATTTTATCCTTATATTTTTTATACCAAATTTGATCTATTACTCTTATGACAATTGGAGATGTTTGGTCTAGTTAGTTTTTGTTTTTTTATGTTTCTGATTAGATCTTTTACTCCTATTTCACATTGGAGATGTTTGGTCTAGTTGGTTTATATGCTTCACTTTGTTTTTATTTTTTGTATTTTCTTGTTTATCATAGGTATTTTCTTTTACTATCCCAAAGTCTTATTTGTATCATTTATGTGGCTAAATAGCCCCAGAGGGGGGATTGTAGTAGTAACATAAGGCAACTGGATGCTAATGGTAGAAGAGACATATAGTCTGACAATTCCAATAAGACACATACTAGAGAAATATGCCTAAGACAATTGGACACATTAATGAAAGGGGGAGACACATGGTCTGCTGACCTGACACACTAATGATAAAAAGGACCCATAGTCAGCTCCTTCTAAAAAGAAGGCGTATAGTACAGAATCTGCTGATTCCAATAAAGGCAAACTGAACAAAGAGTACATTGACACATTATGCTGACACACTAAAGATAGAGGGATCCATAGTCAGCTGCTTCTAAACAGAGGTTTATAAGACAGAATCTGCTGATTCCAATAAAGGCAAACAAAACAAAGAGTACATTGACACATTATGCTGACACACTAGGATGGAGGGTCCGGCCACCATTGTAGTCTAGCTGAGAGCAGATGTGGGCGTTATTGGGCGTGAACAAGCGGGAAGCTTGAACTAGAGGATAGTGGTGGCGAATGACTTGAGAAGGGAGACTTCATTTGCATAAGGGATGGACATAGTGCTATGTGTGTATAAATATAGGAGCTAAGGCTCTGGGAGAGGGGGGGTTCCGCGGTGGGTGTTCCGCAGGGTGTGTTCCGCGGGGTGTGTTCCGCGGGGACATTCCAGATTGTGATACAATTTGTATTAAAAATCTTATTTGAGTTCACAAAGTTCTTGTAAGAGTTATATTTGAAGTGATTTTCTACGACACATTTCACATTCTTAAAATAAAGTGATGATCCTAACTGACCTAAGACAGGGAATTTTTACTAGGATTAAACGTCAGGAATTGTGAAAAACTCAGTTTAAATGTTTTTGGCTTGGGAGTATGTAAACTTCCGTCTTCAACTGTACCTGAATTTGTCCAATAGAAACTGAAGTTTGCAACAGTTGGACTAATGATTACACCCTAGATCAGCTAAATGCAGCCAAGAGTGTGCAAGGTGGTCCTGAATGTTTCACTGTCTGTCACCTTGATTACTCAAATTTCTCTCAACCTTTGCACCTACGTTGTAAACAATCATTCATAGGTTAGGTTGTAGCAACCTCATGATGGATATAGGGAACAATTTGAGTATCATGCAGTAGCCTAAACCTATCACTGTTACATTGAACTGGGTGGATGGAATATGAATGACAGTCATCCCGTATGCTGTAACAGAAATAAACAATTGTCCTCCCCCTTCTTAACTGACTGCAAGTGAGGATATGCAATCTGGATAGGATATGCAAGCAAGGATATGCAAGTGAGGATATGCAAGCTCACTGACTGCAAGTGAGGATATGCAATCTGTGTAGGAGTAGAATTCAGTCCGTAATCTGTCGGTATTTGAAGCATAAAATATTATTTGTCCCAAATGGCACCCTATTCACTATAAAGGGAATAAGGACTCAGCCTAGGTTCTGTGATGCGGAGTGATTGACGTGTCCTGTCGCTGGCCCCGGCCGTTCACAGAGGACCTGCTGATTGGGTAATCACCTGTAATCACCTGTGTACACAGAACCTCTTGCTGATCTCTCCTCTCCCCTCCTCATCTGCTGCTCCCTGACAGACAGGACAGGATGAGATGACACACTCTCCTACTTTCACACTCTCCTTTCATCGCTGGGTGTATTAACACTTTGGTGCTGCAGTCTGGGAGATGGGGACATGGTGGAACATAATACTGTTTAAACAGGTGAGGTCTATAGAGAACCAGGTGAGGTCGATCTCTATCGACCTCACCTGGTTCTCTATAGACCTCACCTGATTATAGACCTCACCCGATTCTCTATAGAGAATCAGGTGAGGTCTATAGAGAACCAGGTGAGGTCTATAGAGAATCAGGTGAGGTCTATAGAGAACCAGGTGACGTCTATAGAGAATCAGGTGAGGTCTATAGAGAATCAGGTGAGGTCTATAGAAAACCAGGTGACGTCTATAGAGAATCAGGTGAGGTCTATAGAGAACCAGGTGAGGTCTATAGAGAATCAGGTGAGGTCTATAGAGAACCAGGTGAGACTATAGAGAATCAGGTGAGGTCTATAGAGAATCAGGTGAAGTCTAAATAGAATCAGGTGAGGTTTATAGAGAATCAGGTGAGGTCTATAGAGAATCAGGTGAGGTCTATAGAGAATCAGGTGAGGTCTATAGAGAACCAGGTGAGGTTTATAGAGAATCAGGTGACGTCTATAGAGAACCAGGTGAGGTCTATAGAGAATCAGGTGAGGTCTATAGAGAATCAGGTGACGTCTATAGAGAATCAGGTGAGGTTTATAGAGAATCAGGTGACGTCTATAGAGAATCAGGTGAGGTTTATAGAGAATCAGGTGAGGTCTATAGAGAATCAGGTGAGGTTTATAGAGAATCAGGTGAGGTTTATAGAGAATCAGGTGAGGTCTATAGAGAATCAGGTGAGGTTTATAGAGAATCAGGTGAGGTTTATAGAGAATCAGGTGAGGTCTATAGAGAACCAGGTGAGGTCTATAGAGAATCAGGTGAGGTCTATAGAGAACCAGGTGAGACTATAGAGAATCAGGTGAGGTCTATAGAGAATCAGGTGAGGTCTATAGAGAATCAGGTGAGGTTTATAGAGAATCAGGTGAGGTCTATAGAGAATCAGGTGAGGTCTATAGAGAATCAGGTGAGGTCTATAGAGAATCAGGTGAGGTCTATAGAGAATCAGGTGAGGTTTATAGAGAATCAGGTGAGGTCTATAGAGAATCAGGTGACGTTTATAGAGAATCAGGTGAGGTCTATAGAGAATCAGGTGAGGTTTATAGAGAATCAGGTGAGGTCTATAGAGAATCAGGTGAGATTTATAGAGAATCAGGTGAGGTCTATAGAGAATCAGGTGAGGTCTATAGAGAACCAGGTGAGGTCTATAGAGAATCAGGTGAGGTCTATAGAGAATCAGGTAACGTATATAGAGAAGCAGGTGAAGTCTATAGAGAATCAGGTGAGGTCTATAGAGAATCAGGTGAGGTCTATAGAGAACCAGGTGAGACCTATAGAGAATCAGGTGAGGTCTATAGAGAATCAGGTGAGGTCTATAGAGAACCAGGTGAGGTCTATAGAGAATCAGGTGAGGTCTATAGAGAACCAGGTGACGTCTATAGAGAATCAGGTGAGGTCTATAGAGAATCAGGTGAGGTCTATAGAAAACCAGGTGAGGTTTATAGAGAATCAGGTGAGATCTATAGAGAATCAGGTGAGGTTTATAGAGAATCAGGTGAGGTTTATAGAGAATCAGGTGAGGTCTATAGAGAACCAGGTGAGGTCAATAGAGATTCAGGTGAGGTCTATAGAGAACCAGGTGAGGTTTATAGAGAATCAGGTGAGGTTTATAGAGAATCAGGTGAGGTCTATAGAGAATCAGGTGAGGTCTATAGAGAATCAGGTGAGGTCTATAGAGAATCAGGTGAGGTCTATAGAGAATCAGGTGAGGTCTATAGATAATCAGGTGAGGTCTATAGAGAATCAGGTGAGGTCTATAGAGAACCAGGTGAGGTCTATAGAGAATCAGGTGAGGTTTATAGAGAATCAGGTGAGGTCTATAGAGAATCAGGTGAGGTCTATAGAGAATCAGGTGAAGTCTATAGAGAATCAGGTGAGGTTTATAGAGAATCAGGTGAGGTCTATAGAGAATCAAGTGAGGTCTATAGAGAATCAGGTGAGGTCTATAGAGAATCAGGTGAGGTCTATAGAGAATCAGGTGAGGTCTATAGAGAACCAGGTGAGGTTTATAGAGAATCAGGTGACGTCTATAGAGAACCAGGTGAGGTCTATAGAGAATCAGGTGAGGTCTATAGAGAATCAGGTGAGGTCTATAGAGAATCAGGTGACGTCTATAGAGAATCAGGTGAGATTTATAGAGAATCAGGTGACGTCTATAGAGAATCAGGTGAGGTTTATAGAGAATCAGGTGAGGTCTATAGAGAATCAGGTGAGGTTTATAGAGAATCAGGTGAGGTTTATAGAGAATCAGGTGAGGTCTATAGAGAATCAGGAGAGGTTTATAGAGAATCAGGTGAGGTCTATAGAGAACCAGGTGAGGTCTATAGAGAATCAGGTGAGGTCTATAGAAAACCAGGTGAGGTCTATAGAGAATCAGGTGAGGTCTATAGAGAATCAGGTGAAGTCTAAATAGAATCAGGTGAGGTCTATAGAGAATCAGGTGAGGTTTATAGAGAATCAGGTGAGGTCTATAGAGAATCAGGTGAGGTTTATAGAGAATCAGGTGAGATCTATAGAGAATCAGGTTAGGTTTATAGAGAATCAGGTGAGGTCTATAGAGAATCAGGTGAGGTTTATAGAGAATCAGGTGAGGTCTATAGAGAATCAGGTGAGGTCTATAGAGAATCAGGTAACGTATATAGAGAATCAGGTGAAGTCTATAGAGAATCAGGTGAGGTCTATAGAGCACCAGGTGAGACCTATAGAGAATCAGGTGAGGTCTATAGAGAATCAGGTGAGGTCTATAGAGAACCAGGTGAGGTCTATAGAGAATCAGGTGAGGTCTATAGAGAACCAGGTGACGTCTATAGAGAATCAGGTGAGATCTATAGAGAATCAGGTTAGGTTTATAGAGAATCAGGTGAGGTCTATAGAGAATCAGGTGAGGTTTATAGAGAATCAGGTGAGGTCTATAGAGAATCAGGAGAGGTTTATAGAGAATCAGGTGAGGTCTATAGAGAATCAGGTGACGTTTATAGAGAATCAGGTGAGGTCTATAGAGAATCAGGTGAGGTTTATAGAGAATCAGGTGAGGTCTATAGAGAATCAGGTGAGATTTATAGAGAATCAGGTGAGGTCTATAGAGAATCAGGTGAGGTCTATAGAGAACCAGGTGAGGTCTATAGAGAATCAGGTGAGGTCTATAGAGAATCAGGTAACGTATATAGAGAAGCAGGTGAAGTCTATAGAGAATCAGGTGAGGTCTATAGAGAATCAGGTGAGGTCTATAGAGAACCAGGTGAGACCTATAGAGAATCAGGTGAGGTCTATAGAGAATCAGGTGAGGTCTATAGAGAACCAGGTGAGGTCTATAGAGAATCAGGTGAGGTCTATAGAGAACCAGGTGACGTCTATAGAGAATCAGGTGAGGTCTATAGAGAATCAGGTGAGGTCTATAGAAAACCAGGTGAGGTTTATAGAGAATCAGGTGAGATCTATAGAGAATCAGGTGAGGTTTATAGAGAATCAGGTGAGGTTTATAGAGAATCAGGTGAGGTCTATAGAGAACCAGGTGAGGTCAATAGAGATTCAGGTGAGGTCTATAGAGAACCAGGTGAGGTTTATAGAGAATCAGGTGAGGTTTATAGAGAATCAGGTGAGGTCTATAGAGAATCAGGTGAGGTCTATAGAGAATCAGGTGAGGTCTATAGAGAATCAGGTGAGGTCTATAGAGAATCAGGTGAGGTCTATAGATAATCAGGTGAGGTCTATAGAGAATCAGGTGAGGTCTATAGAGAACCAGGTGAGGTCTATAGAGAATCAGGTGAGGTTTATAGAGAATCAGGTGAGGTCTATAGAGAATCAGGTGAGGTCTATAGAGAATCAGGTGAAGTCTATAGAGAATCAGGTGAGGTTTATAGAGAATCAGGTGAGGTCTATAGAGAATCAAGTGAGGTCTATAGAGAATCAGGTGAGGTCTATAGAGAATCAGGTGAGGTCTATAGAGAATCAGGTGAGGTCTATAGAGAACCAGGTGAGGTTTATAGAGAATCAGGTGACGTCTATAGAGAACCAGGTGAGGTCTATAGAGAATCAGGTGAGGTCTATAGAGAATCAGGTGAGGTCTATAGAGAATCAGGTGACGTCTATAGAGAATCAGGTGAGATTTATAGAGAATCAGGTGACGTCTATAGAGAATCAGGTGAGGTTTATAGAGAATCAGGTGAGGTCTATAGAGAATCAGGTGAGGTTTATAGAGAATCAGGTGAGGTTTATAGAGAATCAGGTGAGGTCTATAGAGAATCAGGAGAGGTTTATAGAGAATCAGGTGAGGTCTATAGAGAATCAGGTGAGGTCTATAGAGAATCAGGTAACGTATATAGAGAATCAGGTGAAGTCTATAGAGAATCAGGTGAGGTCTATAGAGCACCAGGTGAGACCTATAGAGAATCAGGTGAGGTCTATAGAGAATCAGGTGAGGTCTATAGAGAACCAGGTGAGGTCTATAGAGAATCAGGTGAGGTCTATAGAGAACCAGGTGACGTCTATAGAGAATCAGGTGAGATCTATAGAGAATCAGGTTAGGTTTATAGAGAATCAGGTGAGGTCTATAGAGAATCAGGTGAGGTTTATAGAGAATCAGGTGAGGTCTATAGAGAATCAGGAGAGGTTTATAGAGAATCAGGTGAGGTCTATAGAGAATCAGGTGACGTTTATAGAGAATCAGGTGAGGTCTATAGAGAATCAGGTGAGGTTTATAGAGAATCAGGTGAGGTCTATAGAGAATCAGGTGAGATTTATAGAGAATCAGGTGAGGTCTATAGAGAATCAGGTGAGGTCTATAGAGAACCAGGTGAGGTCTATAGAGAATCAGGTGAGGTCTATAGAGAATCAGGTAACGTATATAGAGAAGCAGGTGAAGTCTATAGAGAATCAGGTGAGGTCTATAGAGAATCAGGTGAGGTCTATAGAGAACCAGGTGAGACCTATAGAGAATCAGGTGAGGTCTATAGAGAATCAGGTGAGGTCTATAGAGAACCAGGTGAGGTCTATAGAGAATCAGGTGAGGTCTATAGAGAACCAGGTGACGTCTATAGAGAATCAGGTGAGGTCTATAGAGAATCAGGTGAGGTCTATAGAAAACCAGGTGAGGTTTATAGAGAATCAGGTGAGATCTATAGAGAATCAGGTGAGGTTTATAGAGAATCAGGTGAGGTTTATAGAGAATCAGGTGAGGTCTATAGAGAACCAGGTGAGGTCAATAGAGATTCAGGTGAGGTCTATAGAGAACCAGGTGAGGTTTATAGAGAATCAGGTGAGGTTTATAGAGAATCAGGTGAGGTCTATAGAGAATCAGGTGAGGTCTATAGAGAATCAGGTGAGGTCTATAGAGAATCAGGTGAGGTCTATAGAGAATCAGGTGAGGTCTATAGATAATCAGGTGAGGTCTATAGAGAATCAGGTGAGGTCTATAGAGAACCAGGTGAGGTCTATAGAGAATCAGGTGAGGTTTATAGAGAATCAGGTGAGGTCTATAGAGAATCAGGTGAGGTCTATAGAGAATCAGGTGAAGTCTATAGAGAATCAGGTGAGGTTTATAGAGAATCAGGTGAGGTCTATAGAGAATCAAGTGAGGTCTATAGAGAATCAGGTGAGGTCTATAGAGAATCAGGTGAGGTCTATAGAGAATCAGGTGAGGTCTATAGAGAACCAGGTGAGGTTTATAGAGAATCAGGTGACGTCTATAGAGAACCAGGTGAGGTCTATAGAGAATCAGGTGAGGTCTATAGAGAATCAGGTGAGGTCTATAGAGAATCAGGTGACGTCTATAGAGAATCAGGTGAGATTTATAGAGAATCAGGTGACGTCTATAGAGAATCAGGTGAGGTTTATAGAGAATCAGGTGAGGTCTATAGAGAATCAGGTGAGGTTTATAGAGAATCAGGTGAGGTTTATAGAGAATCAGGTGAGGTCTATAGAGAATCAGGAGAGGTTTATAGAGAATCAGGTGAGGTCTATAGAGAACCAGGTGAGGTCTATAGAGAATCAGGTGAGGTCTATAGAAAACCAGGTGAGGTCTATAGAGAATCAGGTGAGGTCTATAGAGAATCAGGTGAAGTCTAAATAGAATCAGGTGAGGTCTATAGAGAATCAGGTGAGGTTTATAGAGAATCAGGTGAGGTCTATAGAGAATCAGGTGAGGTTTATAGAGAATCAGGTGAGATCTATAGAGAATCAGGTTAGGTTTATAGAGAATCAGGTGAGGTCTATAGAGAATCAGGTGAGGTTTATAGAGAATCAGGTGAGGTCTATAGAGAATCAGGTGAGGTCTATAGAGAATCAGGTAACGTATATAGAGAATCAGGTGAAGTCTATAGAGAATCAGGTGAGGTCTATAGAGCACCAGGTGAGACCTATAGAGAATCAGGTGAGGTCTATAGAGAATCAGGTGAGGTCTATAGAGAACCAGGTGAGGTCTATAGAGAATCAGGTGAGGTCTATAGAGAACCAGGTGACGTCTATAGAGAATCAGGTGAGATCTATAGAGAATCAGGTTAGGTTTATAGAGAATCAGGTGAGGTCTATAGACAATCAGGTGAGGTTTATAGAGAATCAGGTGAGGTCTATAGAGAATCAGGAGAGGTTTATAGAGAATCAGGTGAGGTCTATAGAGAACCAGGTGAGGTCTATAGAGAATCAGGTGAGGTCTATAGAAAACCAGGTGAGGTCTATAGAGAATCAGGTGAGGTCTATAGAGAATCAGGTGAAGTCTAAATAGAATCAGGTGAGGTCTATAGAGAATCAGGTGAGGTCTATAGAGAATCAGGTGAGGTTTATAGAGAATCAGGTGAGGTCTATAGAGAATCAGGTGAGGTTTATAGAGAATCAGGTGAGATCTATAGAGAATCAGGTTAGGTTTATAGAGAATCAGGTGAGATCTATAGAGAATCAGGTGAGGTTTATAGAGAATCAGGTGAGGTCTATAGAGAATCAGGTGAGGTCTATAGAGAATCAGGTAACGTATATAGAGAATCAGGTGAAGTCTATAGAGAATCAGGTGAGGTCTATAGAGCACCAGGTGAGACCTATAGAGAATCAGGTGAGGTCTATAGAGAATCAGGTGAGGTCTATAGAGAACCAGGTGAGGTCTATAGAGAATCAGGTGAGGTCTATAGAGAACCAGGTGACGTCTATAGAGAATCAGGTGAGGTCTATAGAGAATCAGGTGAGGTTTATAGAGAATCAGGTGAGGTTTATAGAGAATCAGGTGAGGTCTATAGAGAACCAGGTGAGGTCTATAGAGAATCAGGTGAGGTCTATAGAGAATCAGGTGACGTCTATAGAGAATCAGGTGAGGTTTATAGAGAATCAGGTGAGGTCTATAGAGAATCAGGTGAGGTCTATAGAGAATCAGGTGAGGTTTATAGAGAATCAGGTGAGGTCTATAGAGAATCAGGAGAGGTTTATAGAGAATCAGGTGAGGTCTATAGAGAACCAGGTGAGGTCTATAGAGAATCAGGTGAGGTCTATAGAAAACCAGGTGAGGTCTATAGAGAATCAGGTGAGGTCTATAGAGAATCAGGTGAAGTCTAAATAGAATCAGGTGAGGTCTATAGAGAATCAGGTGAGGTCTATAGAGAATCAGGTGAGGTTTATAGAGAATCAGGTGAGGTCTATAGAGAATCAGGTTAGGTTTATAGAGAATCAGGTGAGGTCTATAGAGAATCAGGTGAGGTTTATAGAGAATCAGGTGAGGTCTATAGAGAATCAGGTGAGGTCTATAGAGAATCAGGTAACGTATATAGAGAATCAGGTGAAGTCTATAGAGAATCAGGTGAGGTCTATAGAGCACCAGGTGAGACCTATAGAGAATCAGGTGAGGTCTATAGAGAATCAGGTGAGGTCTATAGAGAACCAGGTGAGGTCTATAGAGAATCAGGTGAGGTCTATAGAGAACCAGGTGACGTCTATAGAGAATCAGGTGAGGTCTATAGAGAATCAGGTGAGGTCTATAGAAAACCAGGTGAGGTTTATAGAGAATCAGGTGAGGTCTATAGAGAATCAGGTGAGGTTTATAGAGAATCAGGTGAGGTTTATAGAGAATCAGGTGAGGTCTATAGAGAACCAGGTGAGGTCTATAGAGAATCAGGTGAGGTCTATAGAGAACCAGGTGAGGTTTATAGAGAATCAGGTGAGGTTTATAGAGAATCAGGTGAGGTCTATAGAGAATCAGGTGAGGTCTATAGAGAATCAGGTGAGGTCTATAGAGAATCAGGTGAGGTCTATAGAGAATCAGGTGAGGTCTATAGATAATCAGGTGAGGTCCATAGAGAATCAGGTGAGGTCTATAGAGAACCAGGTGAGGTCTATAGAGAATCAGGTGAGGTTTATAGAGCATCAGGTGAGGTATATAGAGAATCAGGTGAGGTCTATAGAGAATCAGGTGAAGTCTATAGAGAATCAGGTGAGGTTTATAGAGAATCAGGTGAGGTCTATAGAGAATCAGGTGAGGTCTATAGAGAATCAGGTGAGGTCTATAGTGAATCAGGTGAGGTCTATAGAGAATCAGGTGAGGTCTATAGAGAACCAGGTGAGGTTTATAGAGAATCAGGTGACGTCTATAGAGAACCAGGTGAGGTCTATAGAGAATCAGGTGAGGTCTATAGAGAATCAGGTGAGGTCTATAGAGAATCAGGTGACGTCTATAGAGAATCAGGTGAGGTTTATAGAGAATCAGGTGACGTCTATAGAGAATCAGGTGAGGTTTATAGAGAATCAGGTGAGGTCTATAGAGAATCAGGTGAGGTTTATAGAGAATCAGGTGACGTCTATAGAGAACCAGGTGAGGTCTATAGAGAATCAGGTGAGGTCTATAGAGAATCAGGTGAGGTCTATAGAGAATCAGGTGACGTCTATAGAGAATCAGGTGAGGTTTATAGAGAATCAGGTGACGTCTATAGAGAATCAGGTGAGGTTTATAGAGAATCAGGTGAGGTCTATAGAGAATCAGGTGAGGTTTATAGAGAATCAGGTGAGGTTTATAGAGAATCAGGTGAGGTCTATAGAGAATCAGGTGAGGTTTATAGAGAATCAGGTGAGGTCTATAGAGAACCAGGTGAGGTCTATAGAGAATCAGGTGAGGTCTATAGAAAACCAGGTGAGGTCTATAGAGAATCAGGTGAGGTCTATAGAGAATCAGGTGAAGTCTAAATAGAATCTGGTGAGGTTTATAGAGAATCAGGTGAGGTCTATAGAGAATCAGGTGAGGTCTATAGAGAATCAGGTGAGGTCTATAGAGAATCAGGTGAGGTCTATAGAGAATCAGGTGAAGTTTATAGAGAATAAGGTGAGGTCTATAGAGAATCAGGTGACGTTTATAGAGAATCAGGTGAGATCTATAGAGAATCAGGTGAGGTTTATAGAGAATCAGGTGAGGTCTATAGAGAATCAGGTGACGTCTATAGAGAATCAGGTGAGGTTTATAGAGAATCAGGTGACGTCTATAGAGAATCAGGTGAGGTTTATAGAGAATCAGGTGAGGTCTATAGAGAATCAGGTGAGGTTTATAGAGAATCAGGTGAGATTTATAGAGAATCAGGTGAGGTCTATAGAGAATCAGGTGAGGTTTATAGAGAATCAGGTGAGGTCTATAGAGAACCAGGTGAGGTCTATAGAGAATCAGGTGAGGTCTATAGAAAACCAGGTGAGGTCTATAGAGAATCAGGTGAGGTCTATAGAGAATCAGGTGAAGTCTAAATAGAATCTGGTGAGGTTTATAGAGAATCAGGTGAGGTCTATAGAGAATCAGGTGAGGTCTATAGAGAATCAGGTGAGGTCTATAGAGAATCAGGTGAGGTCTATAGAGAATCAGGTGAAGTTTATAGAGAATAAGGTGAGGTCTATAGAGAATCAGGTGACGTTTATAGAGAATCAGGTGAGATCTATAGAGAATCAGGTGAGGTTTATAGAGAATCAGGTGAGGTCTATAGAGAATCAGGTGAGGTCTATAGAGAACCAGGTGAGGTCTATAGAGAATCAGGTGAGGTCTATAGAGAATCAGGTAACGTCTATAGAGAATCAGGTGAAGTCTATAGAGAATCAGGTGAGGTCTATAGAGAATCAGGTGAGGTCTATAGAGAACCAGGTGAGACCTATAGAGAATCAGGTGAGGTCTATAGAGAATCAGGTGAGGTCTATAGAGAACCAGGTGAGGTCTATAGAGAATCAGGTGAGGTCTATAGAGAACCAGGTGACGTCTATAGAGAATCAGGTGAGGTCTATAGAGAATCAGGTGAGGTCTATAGAAAACCAGGTGAGGTTTATAGAGAATCAGGTGAGGTCTATAGAGAATCAGGTGAGGTTTATAGAGATTCAGGTGAGGTTTATAGAGAATCAGGTGAGATCTATAGAGAACCAGGTGAGGTTTATAGAGAATCAGGTGAGGTTTATAGAGAATCAGGTGAGGTCTATAGAGAATCAGGTGAGATCTATAGAGAATCAGGTGAGGTCTATAGAGAATCAGGTGAGGTCTATAGAGAATCAGGTGAGGTCTATAGATAATCAGGTGAAGTCTATAGAGAATCAGGTGAGGTCTATAGAGAACCAGGTGAGGTCTATAGAGAATCAGGTGAGGTTTATAGAGAATCAGGTGAGGTCTATAGAGAATCAGGTGAGGTCTATAGAGAATCAGGTGAAGTCTATAGAGAATCAGGTGAGGTTTAAAGAGAATCAGGTGAGGTCTATAGAGAATCAGGTGAGGTCTATAGAGAATCAGGTGAGGTCTATAGAGAATCAGGTGACGTCTATAGAGAACCAGGTGACGTCTATAGAGAATCAGGTGAGGTCTATAGAGAATCAGGTGAGGTCTATAGAAAACCAGGTGAGGTTTATAGAGAATCAGGTGAGGTCTATAGAGAATCAGGTGAGGTTTATAGAGAATCAGGTGAGGTTTATAGAGAATCAGGTGAGGTCTATAGAGAACCAGGTGAGGTTTATAGAGAATCAGGTGAGGTTTATAGAGAATCAGGTGAGGTCTATAGAGAATCAGGTGAGGTCTATAGAGAATCAGGTGAGGTCTATAGAGAATCAGGTGAGGTCTATAGAGAATCAGGTGAGGTCTATAGATAATCAGGTGAAGTCTATAGAGAATCAGGTGAGGTCTATAGAGAACCAGGTGAGATCTATAGAGAATCAGGTGAGGTTTATAGAGAATCAGTTGAGGTCTATAGAGATTCAGGTGAGGTCTATAGAGAATCAGGTGAAGTCTATAGAGAATCAGGTGAGGTTTAAAGAGAATCAGGTGAGGTCTATAGAGAATCAGGTGAGGTCTATAGAGAATCAGGTGAGGTCTATAGAGAATCAGGTGACGTCTATAGAGAACCAGGTAAAGTCTATAGATAATCAGGTGAAGTCTATAGAGAACCAGGCGAGGTTTATAGAGAATCAGGCGAGGTCTATAGAGAATCAGGCGACGTCTATAGAGAATCAGGTGAGGTCTATAGAGAATCAGGTGAGGTTTATAGAGAATCAGGTGAGGTCTATAGAGAATCAGGTGAGGTTTATAGAGAATCAGGTGAGGTCTATAGAGAATCAGGTGAGGTCTATAGAGAATCAGGTGAAGTCTATAGAGAATCAGGTGAGGTTTAAAGAGAATCAGGTGAGGTTTATAGAGAATCAGGTGAGGTCTATAGAGAATCAGGTGAGGTTTATAGAGAATCAGGTGAGGTCTATAGAGAATCAGGTGAGGTCTATAGAGAATCAGGTGAAGTCTATAGAGAATCAGGTGAGGTTTAAAGAGAATCAGGTGAGGTCTATAGAGAATCAGGTGAGGTCTATAGAGAACCAGGTGAGGTTTATAGAGAATCAGGTGAGGTTTATAGAGAATCAGGTGAGGTCTATAGAGAATCAGGTGAGGTCTATAGAGAATCAGGTGAGGTCTATAGAGAATCAGGTGAGGTCTATAGAGAATCAGGTGAGGTCTATAGAGAATCAGGTGAGGTCTATAGAGAATCAGGTGAGGTCTATAGAGAATCAGGTGAGGTCTATAGATAATCAGGTGAAGTCTATAGAGAATCAGGTGAGGTCTATAGAGAACCAGGTGAGGTCTATAGAGAATCAGGTGAGGTCTATAGAGAATCAGGTGAAGTCTATAGAGAATCAGGTGAGGTTTAAAGAGAATCAGGTGAGGTCTATAGAGAATCAGGTGAGGTCTATAGAGAACCAGGTGAGGTTTATAGAGAATCAGGTGAGGTTTATAGAGAATCAGGTGAGGTCTATAGAGAATCAGGTGAGGTCTATAGAGAATCAGGTGAGGTCTATAGAGAATCAGGTGAGGTCTATAGAGAATCAGGTGAGGTCTATAGAGAATCAGGTGAAGTCTATAGAGAATCAGGTGAGGTCTATAGAGAACCAGGTGAGATCTATAGAGAATCAGGTGAGGTTTATAGAGAATCAGGTGAGGTCTATAGAGAATCAGGTGAGGTCTATAGAGAATCAGGTGAAGTCTATAGAGAATCAGGTGAGGTTTAAAGAGAATCAGGTGAGGTCTATAGAGAATCAGGTGAGGTCTATAGAGAATCAGGTGAGGTCTATAGAGAATCAGGTGACGTCTATAGAGAACCAGGTAAAGTCTATAGATAATCAGGTGAAGTCTATAGAGAACCAGGCGAGGTTTATAGAGAATCAGGCGAGGTCTATAGAGAATCAGGTGACGTCTATAGAGAATCAGGTGAGGTCTATAGAGAACCAGGTGAGGTCTATAGAGAATCAGGTGAGGTCTATAGAGAATCAGGTGAGGTTTATAGAGAATCAGGTGAGGTTTATAGAGAATCAGGTGAGGTCTATAGAGAACCAGGTGAGGTCTATAGAGAATCAGGTGAGGTCTATAGAAAACCAGGTGAGGTCTATAGAGAATCAGGTGAAGTCTAAATAGAATCAGGTGAGGTTTATAGAGAATCAGGTGAGGTTTATAGAGAATCAGGTGAGGTCTATAGAGAATCAGGTGAGGTCTATAGAGAATCAGGTGAGGTTTATAGATAATCAGGTGAGGTCTATAGAGAATCAGGTGACGTTTATAGAGAATCAGTTGAGGTCTATAGAGAATCAGGTGAGGTTTATAGAGAATCAGGTGAGGTCTATAGAGAATCAGGTGAGGTTTATAGAGAATCAGGTGAGGTCTATAGAGAATCAGGTGAGGTCTATAGAGAACCAGGTGAGGTCTATAGAGAATCAGGTGAGGTCTATAGAGAATCAGGTAACGTCTATAGAGAATCAGGTGAAGTCTATAGAGAATCAGGTGAGGTCTATAGAGAATCAGGTGAGGTCTATAGAGAACCAGGTGAGGTTTATAGAGAATCAGGTGAGGTCTATAGAGAATCAGGTGAGGTCTATAGAGAACCAGGTGAGGTCTATAGAGAATCAGGTGAGGTTTATAGATAATCAGGTGAAGTCTATAGAGAACCAGGCGAGGTTTATAGAGAATCAGGCGAGGTCTATAGAGAATCAGGTGACGTCTATAGAGAATCAGGTGAGATCTATAGAGAACAAGGTGAGGTCTATAGAGAATCAGGTGAGGTCTATAGAGAATCAGGTGAGGTCTATAGAGAACCAGGTGAGGTTTATAGAGAATCAGGTGAGGCCTATAGAGAATCAGGTGAGGTCTATAGAGAATCAGGTGAGGTCTATAGAGAATCAGGTGAGGTCTATAGAGAACCAGGTGAGGTTTATAGAGAATCAGGTGAGGTCTATAGAGAATCAGGTGAGTTTTATAGAGAATCAGGTGAGGTTTATAGAGAATCAGGTGAGGTCTATAGAGAATCAGGTGAGGTCTATAGAGAATCAGGTGACGTCTATAGAGAACCAGGTAAAGTCTATAGATAATCAGGTGAAGTCTATAGAGAACCAGGCGAGGTTTATAGAGAATCAGGCGAGGTCTATAGAGAATCAGGTGACGTCTATAGAGAATCAGGTGAGATCTATAGAGAACAAGGTGAGGTCTATAGAGAATCAGGTGAGGTCTATAGAGAATCAGGTGAGGTCTATAGAGAACCAGGTGAGGTTTATAGAGAATCAGGTGAGGCCTATAGAGAATCAGGTGAGGTCTATAGAGAATCAGGTGAGGTCTATAGAGAATCAGGTGAGGTCTATAGAGAACCAGGTGAGGTTTATAGAGAATCAGGTGAGGTCTATAGAGAATCAGGTGATGTCTATAGAGAACCAGGTGAGGTCTATAGAGAACCAGGTGAGGTCTATAGAGAATCAGGTGAGGTTCATAGAGAATCAGGTGAGGTCTATAGAGAATCAGGTGAAGTCTATAGAGAATCAGGTGAGGTTTATAGAGAATCAGGTGAAGTCTATAGAGAATCAGGTGACGTCTATAGAGAATCAGGTGAAGTCTATAGAGAATCAGGTGACGTCTATAGAGAATCAGGTGAGGTCTATAGAGAATCAGGTGAGGTTTATAGAGAATCAGGTGAGGTCTATAGAGAATCAGGTGACGTTTATAGAGAATCAGGTGAGGTCAATAGAGAATCAGGTGAGGTTTATAGAGAATCAGGTGAGGTCTATAGAGAATCAGGTGAGGTTTATAGAGAATCAGGTGAGGTCTATAGAGAACCAGGTGAGGTATATAGAGAATCAGGTGAGGTCTATAGAGAATCAGGTAACGTCTATAGAAAATCAGGTGAAGTCTATAGAGAATCAGGTGAAGTCTATAGAGAACAAGGCGAGGTTTATAGAGAATCAGGCGAGGTCTATAGAGAATCAGGTGAGGTCTATAGAGAATCAGGTGATGTCTATAGAGAACCAGGTGAGGTCTATAGAGAACCAGGTGAGGTCTATAGAGAATCAGGTGAGGTTCATAGAGAATCAGGTGAGGTCTATAGAGAATCAGGTGAAGTCTATAGAGAATCAGGTGAGGTTTATAGAGAATCAGGTGAAGTCTATAGAGAATCAGGTGACGTCTATAGAGAATCAGGTGAAGTCTATAGAGAATCAGGTGACGTCTATAGAGAATCAGGTGAGGTCTATAGAGAATCAGGTGAGGTTTATAGAGAATCAGGTGAGGTCTATAGAGAATCAGGTGACGTTTATAGAGAATCAGGTGAGGTCAATAGAGAATCAGGTGAGGTTTATAGAGAATCAGGTGAGGTCTATAGAGAATCAGGTGAGGTCTATAGAGAATCAGGTAACGTCTATAGAAAATCAGGTGAAGTCTATAGAGAATCAGGTGAAGTCTATAGAGAACAAGGCGAGGTTTATAGAGAATCAGGTGAGGTCTATAGAGAATCAGGTGAGGTCTATAGAGAATCAGGTGAGGTCTATAGAGAATCAGGTGACGGTCTATAGAGAATCAGGTGAGGTCTATAGAGAATCAGGTGAGGTTTATAGAGAATCAGGTGAGGTCTATAGAGAATCAGGTGAGGTCTATAGAGAATCAGGTAGACGGTCTATAGAAAATCAGGTGAAGTCTATAGAGAATCAGGTGAAGTCTATAGAGAACAAGGCGAGGTTTATAGAGAATCAGGCGAGGTCTATAGAGAATCAGGTGAGGTCTATAGAGAATCAGGTGAG